>NC_056686.1:145560499-145652999 GCF_018350215.1 Panthera leo | reverse complement strand
TGACAGAAGCTCTGCAGTGACACAGTGACCCCAGAAATATCAAACAGCACGAATATTCCAAACCATGGCTGGGCTTCAGCTAAACTGGTTCAACCCTGACCCCTGCTACTTTTGGTCAATACCAAATGACATGGGAAAGTCCTATCACATCACCAAACTGCATTTACTTCCGCTATATAAATGACAGAGTTGGAATAAATAATTTCTTTCAGTTCCAAAATTTGGTGCTAAAAGTTATGAAATACAAATATACGTGTGTGTGTGTGTGTGTGTGTGTGTGTGTGTGTGTGTGTGTTTGATAGAAAGAGAGAGAGAGAGAGAGAGAGAGAGAGAATGCTTACACAGAGGCACAAACATCTGTATATCAAAGAAAAAAACATTTTTAACTTTATTTATTTTTAAGCCAGGGAGAGGGAAGGGCAGAAAGAGAGGAAGAGAGAGAATCCCAAACCGGCTCTGTACTCTCAGTGCACGGGGCTTGAACTCACAAGCCGTGAGATCATGACCTAAGCCAAGATCAAGAGTCAGACGCCCAACTGACTGAGCCACCCCGGGCACCACTCAGAGAAAATAATTTTAACAAATTGCCTTTGTCTCTTTTCACATCATCCATGAGAATTTGCTTGAGGTGGAATAAAAATCATAATGAAATATTTTTTTTTTTTTTCCAAAACACCTAAGTCCATGGCTTTCTCTCTATATGGGCAGTCCAAACTAGACTATGGCTGTTTAAAGTTTTGTAATTTTTATTTTTTCTTTCAGTGATACAAGTAGTGTCTATCTCTATCTCTTGATTTTAAGTTCTGTAATGACAAGAATTATATATATCTGGTTCTTTGTTACATAGCCCCAGAAATTAGTGTAGTACCTAGTGCTTAATGGATACATAATAAGTATTTGTTGAATAAGTAGAAGAAATTAATCACAATGGCAAACATAAATGTATCTTATATCTTTTTTTCTCCTAATCTGGTAAAAAAAAAAAAAATGGTGTCAGGTAAAAGGCCTTAGGAAATTATAATGTCAAGTATCCTATTAAAGTAGTTTGAAATAGATTTATCTTAATTTCCATCAAGTTCTTTTCATCGTGTTTCATTTCTGGTTTTTTAAATGTGTCTGAGTTTGAAGATAATTTGAGCAAAATCTATTTAGCCAGGACTGAGTTCCTCAAAAAGTTACCAGTACCATTTTCACTAACTAAAATAAAGATGTGCTCATGCTTTGAGTGGTTGTATGACTTCAAATGCATAATATCATATTTATAATACATAAAATATAATTTTTAATACATATCAAATATGGCAAAATTTGTAAGTTCTTTTAAAATGTCACCTGTAGGGGCGCCTGGGTGGCTCAGTCGGTTAAACATTTGACTTCAGTTCAGGTCATGATCTCATGGTTCGTGAGTTTGAGCCCTGCATCGGGCTCTCTGATGTCAACTCAGAGCCTGATGTGGATCCTGTGTCCCACTCCCCTGCTTGTGCATTTTCTCTCTTTCTCAAAAATAAATAAACATTGGGGCGCCCGGGTGGCTCAGTTGGTTAGGCGGCTGACTTCAGCTCAGGTCATGATCTCTCAATTCATGAGTTCGAGTCCCACGTTAGGCCCTTTGCTGACATGTCAGAGCCCGGAACCTGCTTCAGATTCTGTGTCTCCCTCTCTCTCTGCCCCTCTCCATCTCACACTCTGTCTCTGTCTCTCTCAAAAATAAATAAATGTTAGAAAGAACATTTAAAAACAAATAAACATTATTTTTTTAAAGTCACCTGTATAGGCAAGTTTTTAAATGTTTTGAAAATATGTAAATGTTAAGTTTTATTGTTCATGAAGTTTTATGAGACATTAACTTATAGTTCCCACAATCAAAGTCCATCTCATTTAAGGTCACTTCAGTTGAAAAAGGTGTCCCAGTTAAAGTAGATAAGTGTCACAATAAAGAGAATTTTTCCCCCTTAAAACAAGTACAAATTTAGTACAAAACTAAAATGCATAATCTCATCTGATAAAACCCTAAATAGCCCTCACCAGCAATAGAAATCAGCAATATTAAAGTCCACATTGCAATATTTGATTTAGCTTGCTATACAAAGGTAACCTTTTTCCTGTAATGCATTGGTTGTAAAAGCAGGAATAAAAGCAGGAATTAAGCAATAGTTTTGAAATGGCTAAAACCAAAACTTAAAGTGAATAAGGTCTCAGCTCTCATCTCAGTTATTACACGACTATTGGGCATCTTTACTGGTAAAAGAAAATGGCCCAATAAGAAAGAAAATCCTTATTCAAATCAATATGAGTGAACAAATAAATATGAAAATTTTCCATTCTTTGTCAGGAGATTTTGTTTATATCTTGGCTTTCCCTTGTGCCATTTTGACTCTATAAAACTTTGAAATTGGAAGTGTCAGGGAAGAAGCCTTAGCACAATATTGGGACCAAAACTTTTATGCCAGAGAGAGGAGCAAGGTACATGGGAGGGTAGATCAGTAGAGGTAACTTCTCTAAGAACTTAGATTTCTAGAACACTTATGCTCGTTTACTGAGCGCAAGGGTGAACATTTCCATATTCTCTCTCTGGGACTGAACTACTTAATTTAATCAATGTCCAATACACAAATAATTATGTAGGGTATATATAGGTATTATATGGGTATATGTGCACATACATACCATGTAGGAGTATTTAGGATAGCCTGATGTATGATTTCTAACATCATAAAAGTAAAATTTTAGTACATAAAATAGGCCTGGAGCCAAAAATAATTTAAAGCAGAATGTTGTAAACGTTTACATTAAGAAGATTTTTAAAAGCTAAAGTGTGGGGCGCCTGGGTGGCTTGGTCAGTTGAGCGTCCGACTTCAGCTCAGGTCATGATCTCAGGGTCCGTGAGTTCGAGCCCCACATCAGGCTCTGTGCTGACAGCTCAGAGCCTGGAGCATGTTTCGGATTCTGTGTCTCCCTCTCTCTCTGCCCCTCCCCTGTTCATGCTCTGTCTCTCTCTGTCTCAAAAATAAATAAACATTAAAGAAAATTAAAAAAAAAATAAAAAAATAAAAAAATAAACAAATAGCAAACTTCTGATGCATCCAACAACTTGTTTAAAAAAAAAAAAAAGCTAAAGTGTTATTGAATATAATATTACCAAAAACATCTTTTAAGAAAAGTTTCCAGATATATACAAAAGTAATCTACACAGATTAAAAATGAGACTGTATATTACTTTTGCACGCAAACTTGCTTGGGAAAATTTGGAAAGTACATATGCTCATCCAAGTGTAAACATTATTTTCTCTCAAAAGGTGTTGGTCTTATCCATTGTTTTTCTGTGTTTTCTAGAAATTCTGCATTGGACATAAATCACTCTCTTAACTGGGGGAAAATGCTGAAAGTTATAGGAAATTCAAAAGATGGACAGTTGAAGAATTCTGCAATTCTGCAGTTGAAGAAAATCCATGAAGAAAATAATATTTTCTCTAACTTTGATAAAAAAGTGAAAGTGGTTCTGGGTGCAGGGAACAGAATGAGTGGCATCCAGATGGCAGAACAGGGGGCTTCCAAGGACTGGCATGGAGTCTGTGGCTGGAGCTTGGGCTGGGTTAAGGGAGCAGTGTGAGATGGGACTCTGGCAAGTTACTTTGGAATCAGGTTATGAGTCGCCTTCAAAGCCATGCTAAGGGTTGTAGTCTACTAGAGGGACAGAGGGACAGGGACCAAAAACCACTGACAGCTCGGAGAAAGGGACTCATGTGACCATAGCAGTTTGAGGGACAGTCTCTTCATAGTAGCCTATGATACTAATTGGAAGCAAGGGAATGATTCAGAAACTGTTTGCAAAGTTCCCTTGAGAAGTTCCATAGACCTAATAAGAATTAGGCTAGGAAGCAAGAGATTTAAAAGGCTTTACAGAATTGAGATCATGGGGATTTATTACCTGACTGGATCTAGAGATATCTTCTAGGAAGATGGGTGAGGTCTACCGGCTCAGTGACTGGGAGGGGACTCAACTGGAAGAGGCTGTTATCAGCCCGCTGATAAACCCTCATATTAATCCTCTGACTTGAGAATGTGAAGGAACTGAGTTTGCTGTGCAAGTATGCAGGGCAGAAAATATAAACCTAAGGAAAAGTTCTAAAGCATATCTTATTCAAGGGGCAAGAGGAAAAAGATAAGCCCTTGAGAAAGCAGACAGAATGCTCACATACAACCAAGAAGCTGGGTTTCATAGGAGACAAGAAAGGAGACTCTTTCAAGAGGGAAATGAATGGCCCCAAGGCCAAGATGCTCCAATATAAGAAAAAATGTTGAGAGTTTCAGCTTCATCCCTGACTCTTCATCTGTTCCAACTCCCAAACTTTGAATCTGCTCCCGGGGCAAGTAGCATTTGCTCCCCAAACTTTTTCTATACAAATGAACAAGAGAGAACAAATAGAGTCACAAAAGCCTGCCCTGAGATCTACATAGCTGAGAAACATTGGATTTTAACCCTAGAAGAATCTTCAGGGTCATTTAATGCAACCTTTCATTTCACAGATAAAAAATGTGAGACTACCACTAGATTACGTGACTTGCTCAGGGTCCCCAAATCTCAGGACCTTGGGAATTAGCTTATTGGTTATCTAATTAGCATCTCCACTAACAGCTACCTTAGCTAGTGTGAACCATAGGAAATGTGGTTGAAGAATTTTGAGTCATTCTGTTTTGAGACCTTTGGTCTGGATCTAAGGCTTTACTTTTCCTTGAAGTAGTCTATCCTTAGCAAAGACTATCCCCTTGTCCATCATAATTAGTACCCATGTTGTATTTTGTTTTGATTTGCTTTCCTTGTTTTATGAGTTGAAGGTAAAAGGAATATAGGAAATGATATTTTTCGTTAAAAAAAAGAAGCTAAAGAGAGACACCTGGGTGGCTCAGCAGGTTGAGAATCTGACTCTTGATTTCAGCTGAGGTCATGAGCCCATGGTCATGGGATCGAGCCTCAAGTTGAGCTTTGTGCTGAACGTAGAGCCTGCTTAACATTCACTCCCTTCTGCCCTTTCTTCCACTTGTGCTCTCATTCTTTTTCTATTAAAAAAAAAAAAAAAAAAACAGCTAAAGATATAAAAAAGAGCACAAGGAAGTAGAAATGTGGTAGAGGGTGAGTACATATGAGACACATTAATCTGAAGTGGAACTATCTGAACCATGAGACGTCAAAGATAAAGGGAAATAGGGGGAAAGAGTGTCCTTGAGGACTCTATATCTCTTTCTGCTCCCTGCTGCAAAAGGCATAAGAAGCTGAATGGGTTGAGATCACGTGGTCATGGTATCCCCAGCAGTCAGCAGGTGGAGACTTATGTCCAGGACAGTGGAGATGCTCTGGAGGGAAGAGTTGGATGGATGAAAGTTAGAAGTAGCCTCCACGTGAGTTGAAGAAAGAACACAGTGTGCAGATGATCATTCTTATACAGTTGACCAAGATGTAATTAATTTGGAGAACAGCTGTTTTGTAAAACTAAGGTGATATTATCTGTTAGGGATGAGTGTTCGTGTCCCCTCAAAACATATATTTTGAATTTCCAACCATAAGTGCTATTATATTTCGAGATGGGGCCTCTAAGGAAGCGATCATGGTTAAATGGGGTCATATGGATAGAGCCAGTTCTGATAGGATTAATGTCCTTACAAGGGGAGAGACAGGAGGGTTCTCTCTCTCTTTGTGTAGGCACAAAGGAGAGGTCATGTGAGCACACACTAGAAAAGCAGCCATCTGCAACCCAAGATCACCAGACTCCTTCACCAACCCTGCCAACACCTTGATTTTGGATTTCTGGTCTCCAGAACTGTGAGAAAACAAACTTAGGACTCAAGCCACTCAGTCTATAGTATTTTGTCATGGCAGCCTTTGCTGACTAATATACTATCAATTAATAATTGACTTGTTAATAATATAGCATACTGGGGGAGCCTGGGTGACAGTTGGTTAAGCATCTGACTCTTGGTTCTGGCTCAGGTCATGCTCTCGCAGTTCGTGAGTTCGAGCCCCACATCAGGCTCTGTGCTGACAATGAGGAGCCTGCTTGGGATTCTGTGTGTGTGCGTCTCTCTCTGCCTCTACCCCACTCGTGTTCTCTCTCTCTCTTAAAATAAATAAACTTAAAAATAATATGAATGAGAGAGAAGGTAGGCACTGAAGTCAGACTGTTCAAAACCCTGAACCACCACAGGTGAATATTTAACCTCTTAATCCCTCAGTTTCCTCATCTGTAAAGTGGGACAATAGAAGTACCTATTGAAATAATATATGTAAAGTGTTTGGTAGAAACTAAGTCCTCAATGAACCTTAATTCAAATAATAAAGGAGCAAGGTGATTTCACCTACCACACTTATGAATAAAATAAACCATCATGAGCTGTAAAATAATTATGATGTCACTTTTAGCATTTCTGGTTTATACCTCATTCAGATAACCAAAATCTCAATTTTTATAAAGTAATAGCTAGTAATATTATAGAAGGCTCAGAAACCGGAAGCTCCAAAGACACTGAATTTAGATAGTTTCATCAAATCAGAGCGTCATGAAGTGGGTTGCTTTTCTGTCCTGGCCTGACTTTAGTGAATTCTAACAGTGTCAGACCTTGAGACAGACCTCAGGACATCATCATACCGCACCAAAGCCCTTAAATCTGCTCCTGTTGTCATTAGTATGCGGTATCATGTGGACATTTCCCTCCTCTTTCGTGTAATTCCTTGCTAAAGAGCTATGACTTATGACTTGTGGTCATTTAAAAATATATTTCGTGTTTAGTGAATTTCTTCTTCTAATCTTTAGATTAAAAAAAAAAAAATTAAAGCCGGTTGCTTTTGTAGAGCTGTCGTGCTTCCCTGGAATTGCCATAAATAAAGTATGTGAAAACACACAGACTCCTATTACCACTCTTTCTTTCTATGGATCTCAGGCGGGGGAGGTTTTACCATAAAGCTGATGAGGATTCAGGCCCTCTCAGTTGCATGGGCCCTTCCAATGATCTGGCCCTAGGAATTCTGTTTTTATAATTCTGTATTATATTCCTAAGAGGGCCTTCCAGATTATACGCAATCCCCAAAACCAGGATCAAACCTTGCTCTTGCTGTATTTTCTGAACTTGCAGATTCTGATACTTAAAGCGACATCTGAAATGTGAAATGTTTAACAGAAATCAGGCTATGGGGAATAATCTGTACCAAAATAGCCTTGCATATACCCCTCCACCCCCAAATTGAATCCAAATAGATACTTCTTTATATACTAACATGTCCTAACTTTGTTTTTTTTAGGGTTATTTATTTATTTTGAGAGACAGAGAGAGAGAGAGAGAGAGAGAGAGAGAGTGCAAGTGGGAGAGGGGCAGAAAGAGAGGGAGAAAGAATCCCAAGCAGGCTCCATGCTGGAAGCACAGAGCCTGATGTCAGCCTCCATCCCATGAATCAGGAGATCATGACCTGAGCTGAGATCAACAGTCCCATGTTCAACCAACTGAGCCATCCAGGGGCCCTGTTCCAACTTTCATTTCAGCACCAGAACTATGTTGTCAAATGCAACTTTATGAAGTGGAAACTCTCTAGCCAAAGAAAGCCAGGAGCAATTCTTCTCACTCACCCCCCCAACCCCAACCCCCACTGCAGCACCTCTCAAGGACCCGATGGGTTTTCCCCTTACAGCACAGTTTGAAAACCACTTCTCTAGACAATCATTCACGATGGATGTAATTGGAAGCATAATGGCTTTCTACCAAGTTAAGACTGTAAGATATTCATTCCCATAGGACAAACAAGCATTTTTCCCATGGGTGAGGTACATTTTTGCTGGAGTCATGGGAGGACAGTGGAAGATACATTTTCAAGGCTCTTCCTTGCCAGTTGATTCTCAGGTCCCTTAGGATAAGACAGGAATAACTACCTTCAGAGACATTTACATTCTCAATGGTCAGCAATTGGTGTTGACTGTTTACCGGGTATCGGAAATATATGGAAGCATATGTTGTTCAGGTTTCAGTAGGTGAGTTATTTTTTTTTAATATGGGACCCTAAAATCCTATGTGTTTTAAAAGGCCGCCAATCCCAGGATATGAAAAACACCCCAAGGAAATTCCCTCCATGCCCTGCAAATCACTAAGTCTTTCTTCTAATTACACTGAAGTCTTACTTCTAATTTCACCTCCTTTGCAAACATCCCTCGATCCAACTGAATGAGACTTCAAAGGCATCTTTGTGGCTCCATTTCTTCTAAACACTCAATGAGCTTGATTTTCTTTTGGAAACATGCTACATTAATTATTCACATTGCCTCTTTTTTTATACGTGAAATACAAACTGTCAGTTCTTTAATCATGTCATTTGTTAAGGTGTTTAATTCTTCTTTGCTAGTCTTAATCTTTTGTCATCCCTCCACTCGTTCAGTAAAAATTTATTCAGTGTCTATCTGCCAGATTCTGTACAGGAACTAGGAGTATAAAAGGATTAAGATTAGAAACTGTCCTCAAAAAACCAAACCAAAACAAAACAAAAAACAAAACAAAACAAAAACTGTCCTAGAAATTGATGACCATGCTGGTTGACTTACCTCTGGAATCTTTAAATGTAGCCAGTATTTAATAAATGTGTTCTGTTGCCATAGAGCCATCATCTAGGCAAGACTCGTGAACACTGAGTCTTGGTGAAAATTTCTTATTCTCATAAATGTCCAGAATAATTTCATTTTGGTGAAAATTTCTTATCCTCATAAATGTCCAGAATAATTTCTGTATTTAATTTTCTAATCATTTGCTTCTTTTATATATGAGTTATTAAACTAATACCTAGGGTAAGTTATTCCCCCTTACTAATTAAGTCCCTATCACTAATACACAGGCTTCTAAACATGAGCTTATTTAGAAGTGGTACATATATATTCTATAGTCTATAAATTCCTAACCAGAAAACTAAAACCCTATAGTTACTCAGGAAAGACTGATTGTATTATTAATTAGTGTTTGTAGCATCAGCCAAGAAACAAATGATTTAGTAACAGGTTTTCTAAACAAGAATTAGGAATAACTTCCTTGGGGGACACTGCTTGGCTATTATAAATTAACTCAAACAGTTTCGGGGCCACAGATCCCGAGCTTCTGTTCTCATTGGTTTCCTTTCTGCCTCACCAAGATTCTCATCACCGATGACACCTCCGAAGGGGACTTCATCTGGCTAATCAGAGCCTCTAATCCATTAGCAACTCACACTTGCCCTTCTTTCACTTAAAGCATTTTTGAGTTCAGTGAATTTTTAGCAAGCAAGCCCAGGGTTATCTTTTATTAACGTCTCTGCTAGTCTAGATGGGAAAGAAAGAGTAGAGGAGGCTTGTTTATCAGTTTTGAAAACACCGGATCTGGGGAGAAGACCCACTTCCTATTCATTTTACTTGTGGGCCCCCCACTCATACTTTCATCGGCTTGTACTTCATATACTTTGTGATATACCTGAGTGCAGCCTGTCGTGGTTACCAGTGACTGATATTATTAAATATACAAAACCACTTTACCAGATGATAAGAGGAGCTGCAGTGTCTAAAAATTTCATATATCTAACGTGTTGTATAAACAGCCTAAATCCCTATACATTTTATAACTTCAGCAGTCTAAAGGTTAAAGCCTGTCAGTTGAATTTCACGAATTCCGGGAAGAAATGGGAAAGTAGAACCAACTCTTCATTGTATATCAGTGATCAAACATCTCCTCATTACACTTCAATATTGTTGCCTCTAAAGGTCACCATTGCTGAACATAATCACACAAAATCAAAACTGCAAACTTTATATATCATGGAGGTAGTAAATAGCTTGGAGGTTTATTTTCTGGTGCCTGCACAACATTCTGAACCCATTTATACATTTCTGGGAACTGTGGCATGAACCAAATGTATTTGCAATGGCTAACAATAGCATCAATTAAATCAATTTCCTGTAAAAATATTTGTTTCCGTTGGTTTAGGTGGAAAGAATAACTTGTCTGCTCACAAAGTAATAGAAGTCTTTCTAAGTTGTCTGCTCTAAGTGGATTTTCTCTTATTTCCCTATAAACACAGGTTTGATAATTATTTGGTAATCATTTTTAGGATGCAATATCTAAAAGTTTAACTCAAAGGAAAGTCATGAGGTTCATTTAGTAAAGCACTGTGATGCCCAATAAATCACATATGTTTCTGACTTTTTCTATTCATTGATTTTGCCATATGTTATTTGGACAGGCTGCCATCTTGTGAGATCTATGGCCCAGCCTCATCCAAGCCACGATCAGCTCTTGCCTGGATTACTAGACCAGTCTAACTGCTTCCTCTCTTACTTTCATGTCTTTATTCTCTGTTCAGTAACCAACACTCTCTTTTGAACATAGAGCTCCTATTATTTCATTCCCAAGGAAGGGAATCTTTCAGTGGTTTCTGATGACACTTAAAATTCAATCTCCTCATTATGGTCTACAAAGCCCTGGATAAAATGACCGCTGCCTTTCATTCTAATCTCAACTCTTACCATTGTTTTCCCTTACTTAACTCCTGCTCAACACTGAACTCATTTGGGCTCAGAGCATGTCAATGTCACGATGCCTAGAGATTTGCACTTTTTTTCATTCCCCTATACAGATGACCATCCTGTCCCCAAATCTTGGCATGACCATTCCTTTCTTTACTTCCTGTCTCCTCTAGGATTCTAAGAAAAACAGTTCCTATCCACCCAAACCAATGACCTCCCCCTCCTGCAGTCTCTCTTTATCTAAAACCCCTACATTATTTCTGTCATGGAATTTACAATCTGAAGTTATAATCTGTCTTATTCAGATAATTTATTTGCTGGTTATTTTTCTCTCTCTGGCATCAATACTGAACAAACTGCACTAGAAATAGATACTTAGTCTATCTTATTCAGTGGAATGTAGTAGAAACTCAGTAAGGACTTACATAAATATATATATATAAATCCTGGGATGTGTTTCTTGTTAGAAATTTCTGTATGCATTTAAAATAAGCTTGCAGTCTTAGTTCAAAAAAAGTTAACATAACAGTTTGATATGCATAGATGCAGCATGAGTGTGAAGTATACATTTATATGTTTCACTATTTTACATATTCGTTTATAATTTTTGTTGCTATAGCATGGTTGATTCAATATCATGTTTTTCAAAAAGTTTATGTTTTCCCCATGTTATAATGAAAACCAATTTTCTAATTAGATTCCTGACTCTTAATACAGTTTTTAACAGAAAATGATGATATTAGTGTTTGCCTTCCAGTATGCAACAATCTCCATGGAATATTTTTTTAAATGTCTTTCCCTTGTTAAAGTCAAAGTATCCAGTACTGCAGGAGCAGGAGACCAACAGGCGATAAAATAATGTGCTTTGTTCTGACTTCTTGCCTTGGTGATAAAGAACTAAGGTGGTCAGTTCTTGTTTTTATGTTAGAACACTAAGTGGCCTACGTAAGAATTCAGAGGAGGACGATTCAAAAGGATGTTAAGAAAACAATCCCATTTACTATAGCATCAAAGGGTAAAATACTCAGGAAAAGAGTTAACCAAGGAGGCAAAAGACGTACACATTGAAAACAGTAAAACATTGCTGAAAGGAACTGAAGAAGATGCAAATAAATGGGAAGACATCCTATGCCTCTGGATGGAAAGACTTAACATAGTTAAATATTGTTTAAAGACCCGTACTACCTAAAGTGATCTACGATTCACTGCAATCATAGACATTTTTTTCGTAGACATAGACATATCACAATCGTAACGACATTTTTTTTTTTATAGAACTAGAAAAAAATCCTAAAGTTTATAAGGAAACTCAAGGGTCTTTAAATAGCTAAAATAATCTTGAAAAAGAACAACTTGGAAGACCCATACTTCCTTATTTCAAAACATACCACAGGCAACAATAATCAAGATGATGTGGTATTGGCGTCATGACAGCTACATAAACCAGGGCAACAGAAGAGAAAGCACAGAAATGAACCCTTGCATACATGACCAAATGATTTTTGAGATGGGTTCCAAAACTACACAATGGCAAAAGAACAGTGTCTTCAACCAATAATATTGGCAAAACCGGATATCCACAGGCAAAAAATATATTTGGACCCTTACATCATATACCAAAATTAACTCACAATGGATTCAAGACCCAAATGTAAGACCCAAAACTCCCGAAGAAAATAGAGCTTCGAGACATCGGGGTTGGCAATGATTTCTTGGGCCTGACAGCAAAGGCACTGGAAACAAAGCAAAAATAGACAAATGAGATATCAAACTTACAACTTCTGCACATCAAAGGAAACAATCAACAAAGCAAAAAGACAACTTTTAGAATAAGAGAGAATATTTGCAAATCACATATCTGATAAGGGATTAATATCTAGAGTATATGAGGACTTCCTACAACTCAAATGCAAAAGAATAACCTGATTAAAAAATGGGCAAATGAATTGAATAGACATTTCTCCAAAGAAGATAAATAAATGGTACATATGAAAAGATGTTCGGGTGGCTCAGTCAGTTGAGCATCGCACTCTCGTTGTTAGCTCAGGTCATGATTATAGGGTCGTAAGATCAAGATCAAGCCCCACATTGGGTTCCATGCTGAGCATGGAGCCTGCTTAAGAGTCTCTCTCTCTCTCTTTCTCCTTCATTCCCTCTCCTTTGCTTGCACTCTCTCTAAATAATAATAATAATAATAATAATAATAAAATAAGTCATTCTTTAAAAAAAAGATGTTCAACATCATTAATCATAAGAGGAATACAAATCAAAATCACAATAAAATATCATCTCACACCCATTATGTTGGCCACTATCAAAAGAACAGAAAATAATAAGTGTTGGCAAGGACGTGGAGAAATTGGAGCCCTTGTGCACTGTTGGCGAACACGTAAAATGGTGCATTCTTTATGGAAAACAGTATGACAATTCCTCAGAAAATGAAGCATAGAATTACCATATAATCAAATCATCCACCTCTGGGTATATATCCAAAACTATTCAAAGCAGGCTCTCAAAAAGATATTTGCACATTTACATTCATTGTGGCATTATAATATATTCATTATATATATATAATATATATATATAATATATAATATATAATATATACAATATATAATATAATATATATAAAATATAATATAATATAATATATTGTGAATATGATAATATTCACAATAACCAAGAGGTGTAAGCACCCCAGATACTCATGAACAGATGAATGTATAAAGAAAATGTGGTATACATTTGGAATACAATGGTATACAATGGAATATTTTTACGAAGCCTTAAAAAAGGAAATTCGTCCATGCTAGGACATTAATGTTAAGTGAGAAAAGCCAGTCACAAAAGCACAAAGACTGTATGATTCCATTCATATGAAATATGTAAAGTAGTCAAAATTATAGAAACAAAAAATAAAAAGGTAGGCTAAGAGAAGAGAGGAGGGATTATTAGTATATAATGGGTATGGAGTTGCAAGTTTGCAAGATGAATGAGTTCAAATACAAATTACAAGGAAACAAAGATGAAAATATAAGGTAACGTTGATTCCTATGCTGAGATGCCACAGCCATACTCACCAGTTTATCTGTAAGGTTGCTGTATGTATGTGACGGTGCATGAACGCCTAATGTCAATGAAATAAATAAAGGTGACTATGTAGAGATTGCAGAAAAAACTGCTCATGAACTGAATTATTCAGATATTTCTTTCCATTTTGTATTTCATATAGCATGCTTTAATTAATTCCACCTATTTATGATTTATTCCCAAGTACCTTTTAAAAAAGGTTTTAGAAAAGTCTTATGGCAGGGGGCAGGGGCAGGTGTGGCGCCTGGGTGGCTCAGTTGTTAAGCGTCCGACTTCAGCTCAGGTCATGATCTCACAGCTCGTGGGTTTGAGCCCCGCATCAGGCTCTTTGCTGACAGCTCAGAGTCAGGACCCTGCTTTGGATTCTGTGTCTCCCTCTTGCCCTGCTCCTCCCCGGCTCATGCTCTGTCTCTTTCTCTCTCTCAAAAATAAATCAATATTAAATTTTTTTTTAAAAGACAAAAAAGAAAAGTCTTATTGGGGGAAATCAACTAATAAATTTCTGTCAAAATGTGAGAAATAATTGTCTCCTTTATTCTTTTGCTTATACCATCAAATTCAATTGTTATGAGAAGTCTAAGAAACTATTTTTCTCAATTTAATATTCCCGTGTGTGTGTGTGTGTGTGTGTGTGTGTGTGTGTTCCTGTTGTTGTCATTGTTGAATTCTTTGCTGGATATGGATCCACATCTGTGTGTGGATTACTCCATTCCCAAGAAATTTGTTTCCTTGATTTTTCTTCTTCTATTCCTCTCAGATTGTTAACAGTGATTCAGGCGATTCAGATCCAAATCCCCTTCGAGGCAGGAATTTTCTCAGAGCAGTGGGACTGGCACATTTCTCAAGTACAGCCTTTGGTGTCTCCAGAATATGTACAGTTTGCTGCTTCTTGGGCAGACTGGTCTCTCCGTGTAGGGATGAAAAAGAATTACAAATACAGGCAGACGATTGGGTTCTTAAAACTTTTGACTTCTTCATGCACTGATTCTGTTCAATCTAATGACTTAATGCTGAACCATTACATTTCCCAATGCTGCTGAACATTATTTCATGGAGTTATGTAGTTTTATGGTTCTTTTCTTATTTATGTTTGTTTGGGGAATTTGTGAAATGCTCTTTGATCCGCAATAAGATGAGGGTTTTTTATATTGCAAAATAATGGGACTACATGCTACATGAACTACCTTATCCTCTGTTCATTTTGCCCATTTTATTATACCCATTGGTAGCCAATAAATATGTCAACATGCTCTCATGTGAAACCTGTCAGACCCATGAGGCATGACTCCCCATCATTGGATATATCTGAAAACAAATTTATCCCTGAAAAAAAAAAAATGAATGATAGGTTAAAGTATTTAAGTCAGCTAGAAAATGTAGCAACAATTTTCTTAAATGGCCATATTTAAACAAAGAACAGTTTCTTGGCCTACTACAGAATTATTAATAAGTCTCGATCTAAAAGGAAATCCACAGAGTAGGTGCCACTAACTGCAGGGTAAAATGGCTGCTGGCATCGTCTCCTAGAGTTTAAAGCCCTGTTCCCTCAATCTTATTAATCTCCTTACATCACTGAAAAGCAATGATAAAATAGCATCAGTAGTCTCGGGCTGCAGTATCCAGTACAGTAGCCAAAAGCTAAATATTTGAATTAAGTTTAATTAAAATCACGCCAGCCACATGAGGCTAGTGGCCGCCATGTTGGATGGTGTAGGTAGAAAATATTTGCTTCATCCCGAAAAGCTCAGTTGGATAGCACTCTCTAAAACATCACGTATACACATTTGCCATCAGTTTTAGTCTTGGAAATGTGCTCCACAGTCAAATTGCTAAATGCCACTTGTCTCAACTTGCACCTGTCCAATTTTACAAGGAATTTTAAGAAATCTCTAGCTTGAGGTAAATAACTAGTGAGTGGCTGCCTTGTGAAACAAAAGGACCACTTTCACAGTTTAGGGATTCCCAAATATCCTTTAGAAAAGATCTAATAATCCCTTTTAGACAATTGTTACATACTCTTGTCTTTGTTTTTTGCAATTTCAGTGAATGCAGGCAGTAAGCAGTAAATTTGTTTTCCTATAAAATATTCCAAAGGACTTTAAATATTACTAAAATCTCAGGGAGTAAAAACCTAAAACATCATGCTCCATTCAACTAACACCATTTCTTAAATTATTTGAGTGTTAGGTCCCTTCCTCAATCTGAAAACCATCTCCTAAAGAGTAATTGACCCTCTTTATTAAATGCAGAAACCCTTTCTTTCATCGAGGGGGTGAGTGGAGTTTTCTCAGTCCTGAGTGAAATGGTATGAGGGGTTGGTGTTGGGGAACAGACTGGTGACCAGTTAAGGGGAATATTTTAATTCAGGGACAATAGAAAGATAAGAAGGGAAAGAAGGCTTTCTGATCATATGGCAAAGCTGCTTGTAGATCACCCAAAGGAAGCCATTTTCCCCCAAGGCATATTCCCAGCCATGGTCCCCACCCACAACTATGCCCTCTTTCACTCGAAGTCTCTCAAAGCAATACACTTGCAAACTGTAAGTAGTGGGATTATTAACCCCCAGTCACCATGTGGTCGGATACTTACGTGCAAATAGCACCCATCAATAGCAGCATACTCTATCTGCATCGAAGAGCTGTGTCGTGTCAAAGACTAGAGGAAAGCTCTACTGAGGACCACACACACGATGGTACAGGTTGGACGGCGCACACACTTTCAGAGAGTCTCTAGGTCTTCAGCTCTGCTTGCGGGGAATATACGTAATATGGTCCTTAAGTGGAAACTGACCTTTAAAGAAGCTGACTTTAAAGATGCAATTTCCGTCTTAACTTGGATGGTTCATTGATATCTGTCTTTTCTTTTTTTCAGACTGATTTGTGTGTTTTCACTCCTGATAACCTTTGCCATTGCTTAACAATTTAACTTTTCAGTAGGGCTCTGGGGTGTGGTGGGATCACACACATTTGGGTCAAAATCTCCGTGCCTGCCATTTATTGATTGGATGATCTTGGGTAAACCTCAACCACTCTGAAACTCAGCTTCCTCTCTGGAAAGGCTGAGTTCTTTGACCCCCAAAGGAGATCTGTGAAGAGTAAATGAAATTACATATGTTGAAAATGCAACATGTACAACTTGTACTAAAACTGAAGTAATTTTTTCCGCTATTTGCCCAATGCTCCAACGTTGTTTGTGGATAGTATTCCTCCTTCCTCAAGCACTACTGTTTACAATCACTTTCCATGTATCCAGTGCTTGCTAAGTCACTTATGTATTGTAGTTTCATGTATTATATACATTTACAGATGAGGAACCTGAGACAAGTAAAATTAACATGCCTGCCCGGAACTCGCCCAACATAGAGCTATATGTGTTGACACCAGGAACCTGAACCCAACTTTCTAATTCCAAAAACATGGTTTATACAACTTCCCGATAGTTGTATGAATAGCAGTATTTAGTTTACAGATGTGCAAGGAAAATCACAGGAAAGCTATCACTTGTCCTCAATAAGGTAGAATGCAATTAACATTCACTTGTGATTAATCAGAGAGAGCCTCTCTACGGGTTGAAGACATGCTGTATGTCTTATTCACACCTGTTTCTCCACCAGTTAGCACAGTGTCTTTGAGGCATATAGTTGGCTTTCAGGCAACGTCTTTTTTTTTTTTTTTTTTTTAAGGTTACATATTTATTGTAAAAGAGGGGAGGAGTAGAGAGAGAGGAAGACAGAGAATACGAAGCAGTCTCCATGCCTTCAGCACAGAGCTCAAACCCACAGACTGTGAGATCATGACCTGAGCCGAAATCAATAGTGGGAAGTTTAGGGGCGCCTTGGTGGCTCAGTTGATTAAGCACCCGACTTTGGCTTAGGTCATGATCTCATGATTCGTAAGTTTGCGCCTTGCATCGGGCTCTGTGCTGACAGCTCAGAGCCTAGAGCCTGTTTTCAGATTTGGTGTCTCCCTCTCTCTCTGCCCCTCCTCTGCTCTCACTCTGTCTCTCTCTCAAAAAGTAAATAAACATTAAAAAAGAAAAATTTTAAAAAGGGTCGGAAGCTTAACCGACTGAGCCACCGAGGCGCCCCTCATGAAATGTCTCTCAAATTGACATGAAAATATTTTCAACTGCTTCTTGAGGGATGATTAGTGGAACACACAAATATGTGCAGTGTTTTATTCTTCCAAAATATGTAATTTTCTCTGAGGATTATTTTATTTATTTATTTTTTTTTATTTTTTACATTTATTTATTTTTGAGAGACAGAATGCAAGTGGAGGAGGGGCACAGAGGGAAGGAGACACAGAATCCAAAGGAGGCTCTAGGCTCTGGGCAAGCATTCAGCACAGAGCCCAATGCGGGGCTCAAACCCATGAACTGTGAGATCATGACCTGAGCCACCCAGGCGCCCCTCTGAGGATTATTTTAGAAATTAGATGTTAAAGGATGAAGGATGCAGGCATTAGCCACTTCGTTTCTATAGTAGACCTACATTAAAATAGTAATGGAATTTTTCCTAAAAGCAAGAATACTTTTTGGGTTTCTTTTGGTTAGCAGTTACCGATGTAGGTCTTCCCTAAAAGTAAAGTAGTGTAGTGTGAAATTTCAGAAAGCAGGGGAATCCCATACACACACACACACACACACACACACACACATACACACACACACACACACAACCATATATGCACACACACATATATATGTGTCACATGGTCATGCGTTTTAACTCTTTAACAAGTATTGATAGCAATACAGAATAATTTTCATTTTGGTTAACAGCACACTGTTTTAAACATTTCTTTTTTTGAAATTTCAGTTTCTTATTTGTATCCATATCGTGGTGTCTGTCTTTAATTTCCTTAAAGGGTACTGGGGTGGTAGGAAATCAACAGAATTAAAGTTTGGCCACCACCTGCCAGAATTCTCACTCTGCAACACGAAGACTCAAAGGAGATGAAAAACTCAAGGTTAATAAGATTATCACCATTCTTTTCTTCTCCTTTTTTTTTTCTTTTCTTTTTTTTTTTTTTTTTTTTGTATATGCGTATCTAAATCTGTGCCTCCCGGCCTTTCTTCACTGAGCAAAAGACTGGAATCATTGCTAAAGTCTCAGGTTTTTGCTTCTCTGCACAAAAATGAAATCACTGGTGTGTAGCTGAATGCATTCCAGATAGCAATAGCATATCATTAGCATATCAGTGACAGCAACAAAAAAAATACACTAAAACAAAAACATTGCCTACAAATGGAGATGTATAAGAGTTTTCTACAAAAGAGAAACTGTTCTCCTTGTTGCTTTTGGAATGGGTTTTTACATTACAGTATGACGGAGCCAAAGCTTTAAAAACCTGGAAATCCTAGGACATAAAATAGACAACTGGAACCTAAGAATCTAGATACCATTGCTACTAAGTCACAGTGTGTTCCAGGGCACATCACAACCTCCCAGTGCCCCGAACGGCATCCGCTACCTGACCAAAGCTCACGTTTGCCCTTGTTAAGCGTTTAGTAAAGAACCCCCAGTTAAACCTGCAGAGTTTGCTTTACAAGCAAGGACATGGTGTCACCCAGCCTATAAGGGTGGGTTTTTTTCCAGTCTATGTTTACTCCCTATCCAACAATGAATTAAGACATGAGAAAATTATTGTAACTAGTTATATTAGGATAGGCTCATACTAAAAATAGTATAAATATATATACATATGTAACACGTATGTATATTATTTTTTTTTAATTTATTTATTTGGTTTGAGAAAGAGAGTGAGTATGCGCCCAAGTGGGAGAGGGGGAGGGGCAGAAGAAGAGGGAGAGGGAGAGAGAATTCCAAACAGGCTCTGCACTGTCAGTGCAGAGCGTGACTCGGGGCTCGAACCTATGAACCCTGAGATCATGAACTGAGCCAAAATCAAGAGTTGGATGCTTAACCCACTGAGCCACCCAGGTGCCCCTCACATATTAATATATATTATTAATAATATATGTTCAAACACTATATACATACTCAAACACAATGGGAATTTATTTTTCATTCCCTTAGAGCCCAAGAAATACATACCCTTTACCAACTGGGAATTGTCCTCCAGATGGTGATTCACTTAGAATAATCTTTCCATCTTGTGGCACCCCTATCTCCTACAGTCTTGTCATCTACACTGAGCAGGCAGAAGGGGAAAGAAAACAGGGCCCACAAGGGAGTTTTTAGGTGTCTTACTTGGAGATGCCACTCACATTCCATTGGTTAGATGAAGACAAATGCCCACATCTAACTGCAAGAAAGGCTGGGAAATATAATCTAGCCATGTGTTTAGGAAGAAGAACAAAATATTTTGGTGAACAGCCAGCAATATCTCCCATAGCCAGAGTCTCCATGTCGCCTCAGGCATAAATCATCATAATTCTCCTCTAGCATTTTCTTCAGCATAGAAAGTTGCAATGTTCTCAATGGAAGATAACTGAAAACAGAAATGTGACTCATGCTATTTACTACTCCTCTAGAACAATAGTAAGTCACTTAGCCCAGAGGTGGCTTGATCCCCATGCGGCCCTCTCTATAAGAATTTTAAATGTCAGGGAGTTTTAAGTCACACTTTATACAGGATTTCTCTCAGAAATAACGTCAAAGAAGAGATTAGAATCTGTTTCTGAAAAGTGTAAAATTTGTCTGTCTGTACTTCTGACAAATAAACAGGAACTAAGAAAATATTGACCATGTCATATGAAAGCCATAAAAGAAAAGCCTCTCTCAGAATGGCATGCGTAGTTCATGACAAGCCTGTAACCTGAAGCTAAATACATCTTTAAAAATTAGCAGTATTTTGTAGGTGTGAGCATGACCTATTTTAATCAGCACATCGAAGAATTTTTTTTATGAAGTCAGAATGTTTTTGTGCTAGTACATTCCCCTTTAGTTAATTAGACTTTATTTCTGAACCTATGACGCGTGCTCTAAAAATTCTAAACTATTCATAAAATATATTTGAAGAACAGATTGAGGTTTCATTATTTATAACTCAGTCAAGATACCAAACTGCCTAGATTGTAAACCTGCTGATACAGTAGCTTTTCTTTCCCACTCTTCAAATTGTTGCTACTCAAGTTTCTAATTTATGTGCAAATTGAATTTGCCTAATGCATATGGTAAGCTCTTTTTTCTTTCCATTTTTTTTAGCAGTTTCTAATACAGTGTGGTTTAAAGCACTTTTTCCGCATCTTATAAAAAGACAGTTGTACCAAGTAGATTTTATTTTCTTTGTTTTTCATGTTACTCTTCATACACCCCACCTGGACACGGGGTGCTTTTCTATCGTGAACTAGATATCCATCAGGAAGCAAAATCTCCTATACCCTGACCAGATTTAGCTCAGCTAAGAAACAAACGCAGCACTGCTTTTGTGGCAGGTGTTGAGGACACAAAAGTCAAGACTTCAAGATTCTGTTTTCAATATTAGCTCGAATCTTCTCAGTCTGATGCTTTGTCATTGAGTCCATTTACATACATTCTCTAAAAGGAATACATCATTTCTTTGGGGTGAATGCACTTAATTTCACTGAACCTTCGCTCCACGGGGCACTATCTGAAGAATGATAATCAAAGACAAATAAAATGGTCTTTGTTCTAGGGGAATGCACAGTCTAGCTGATAAGATGGGTGTGTTAACAAATCATTCTACCAATGTCTATGAATGGTTTCAGTGTCTCTCGGTGTTCTAGAAATACTTTCCAATACTATACTAATGGGATATTTGAAAAGATTAAAAAATTCAAAACATCAGAAATAATTTCCAGAGTGTCGCTACTACTGAATAAAAATTTTGTAGGACTCTAGGCAACATTTGATTCTCTCTCTATTTGCTTGGTAACTATAGCATTCTGTTGCTGTTTAAATAGACTGCCCTGACCATATTCTTTTACATATTCACTAGAAAAAGTTAGCATACATTCCAGTAAACATGGAAGTCTTTTATGGGACTGAGCCACTTACCTACCAAAAAAAAATGTGCCTTGGATGGTGATGAGTATGACAAGTACATCTTCATTATGTTTGGGCCATTGTAAATTTGAGGGTCTGTTTGCCAACACTGACGAACCTACTCTAGCTAAGACAACATTCATAACCCCTTATCCCCACATTTTTGCTATTTTATTTATCTTTATTCAAGTAAGCACTGAGGGGTCATATGGCAGAGGTAAATAAGATATACAAAACAAGTCTCTACCTAATCATTAAAAGCCTTACTCATAGAAACATCCACATACTTCTTCCTCACGCCATCTTGACAATAACTTCCCCATCTACGGTCGTGTTCAGTTGAGGTCCCTGACCCTATATACAGATCGTTACCTACTGTTTCCTAAACAGCGTAGATCCATACCTCTTGACCATGTATTCCTCCAGAAAAATAGGACAGCCAGAAGAACTGCTTCTAACTCTGGACCTGAGAGTCTCTGCCTTCCCCACTGTCCTTCAGAGCAATCCTCTGTGGGGCCGTGAGGTCACCATAGTCCACAATGGACAGCAGTATCTTTTTTTTTAATTTTTTTTTTAACATTTATTCATAGTTTGAGAGACAGGGAGAGAGACAGAGCATGAGTGGGGGAGGGGCAGAGAGAGAGGGAGACACAGAATCCAAAGCAGGCTCCAGGCTCTGAACTGACAGCACAGAACCCAACTCGGGGCTCAAACTCACAAACCATGAGATCATTAGCTGAGCCGAAGTCAGATGCTTAACCGGCTGAGCCACCCAGGCGCCCATTCAGCATCTTTAAAGTAGGCTAAATTTTTTTTTTTCTTCAGTGAACACTTTGTAGAAAAACACCCATTAGGGCATAGGATTTATTTGAAGAAGAGAAGACAGTGCAGCATAAGTAGACACAATGAGTCTGAGCCATTTCCTCTTTCAATTTACTTATACTTTGTGGGTCCTGTTTGAGCTGCTGATATGGAGCCATAGCCCAGGGAGATCACCCAGCCTAGAGGCAGACTTACCGTATTGGACAAGAGTGGTTCTCAAAAGGAAGTTAGTTACCTTTCTTGGAATAAACATTCCCAAATAAAGATTTTTGTTGACTATTCAGAATTCTTCTGAGCTTGTCTCCATCCATCTACTCAAAGAATGTCTTATTCTCTGCCAAATGTATTTTACAATATTATTTTGATGAATAATCTTATAGTAAAAGAAGTGAGGTAATGAGGATATATTGATAGATTTCACTAAATTTAGCATGTACCTCATTGTCCAGAGCAGTTGGCTTTATACCATGGTGGAATAGCCAGCTGGGGGTAATGTTTTGTGAAGTTAGGCTGAATAAAGAAATTTGTTTATTCTATATAGGATTTTGAGATAAAATACAGGACACTCAGTTAAATTTGAATATCAGGTCATGAATAAATTGTTTTAGTATAGTATAACCCAAATGTTGCATGAAACATCCTTATACTAAAAACATATTCTTTGCTTATGTGAAATTCGGATGAAACTTGGAATCTTATATTATTATTTGCTAAATCTGGCAAACTGGGTCCCACAAGAGGCACTTCATGTTCTGTGCCACAAAAAGTTGCCATTTCTCACATTACCAGCATGCATGAGACCAATAACCAAGGGATAGAAATAGAAATAGCACTGATAGGGGCGCCTGGGTGACTTGGTCGGTTAAGCGTCCGACTTAAGCTCAGGTCATGATCTCACGGTCCGTGAGTTCGAGCCCCGCGTCGGGCTCTGTGCTGACAGCTCAGAGCCTGGAGCCTGTTTCAGATTCTGTGTCTCTCTCGCTCTCTGCTCCTCCCCTGTTCATGCTCTGTCTCTCTCTGTCTCAAAAATAAATAAACGTTAAAAAAAAATAAAAAAAAAAAAAAGAAATAGCACTGGTAACCCTAAATAGTCCACTAGAAAGCAAGTTGCTTCACATCTCTACACCTTTGCTGCTCCTAGTTTAGAAGTCATAGTTACCAACAAAGAATGTTTCCACCAGAATGCATAATAATAATAACAATAATCGTAATCTTGAGTAATAATTCCTCCGTTGAACTGAAAGCTGAGGCATGTCATGCCAGGGAATCAACAAGCAAAGCACAGGACTGCTATACTTCCTGGTGCTCTGATTGTGTATCACTCTGTAGCAAGCTACTCCCAAATCAGGGACTTCAAGAAATAATAACATCTAGTTTGCCCAAAAATCTTCAACTGGGCAGGCTTAGGGAAACATTACCTCTGCTCTGCGGAGTCCACTAAGATGGTTCAAAGCCTAGGCTGGAATCAACTCAGAGCTCAATCACTTATATGGCTGGTGGTTGAAGCTGGCTGCAGGCTGGTACATCGGATGGGTCTGGAATTGGAAGAGCTGTATGTGGCCTTTCCATGTTGTTACGCCTCTATTATTAGAGGGACGTTGGTCTGTTTGAGGTACCAAATTAAATCTTTTTCAGGTTCTATCGAAGGGTTTTAAACTTTTGCCCTATGCTTAATCTTCAGACTATATTCCTGACAGGAACTTATATTTCATATCTACCCAGAAGCTTTTTCTTTTCATTTAGCATTGTTTGCCATCTGGAAAGACTGAGTATAAAAAAAAAGCTTGTTTTTATTTTTTAAATAAAGTAAATTTTGGATCCTTAACATTTCTTCCTTTGGCTAATCTCTCTTTCTTCTAATATTTTACTGTAAGTGGCTAGAAAAAAACCAGGAAATACCTTCAATACTGTGCTTAAAATTATCCTTAGCTAGATCATCCACTTCATTGAGTGTATTTTCTATTTTCCATATTACTTCAAGCAAAAATATTGCTAAACTTTCCACCACCACAAAGCAGGAGCCTCATGTTTCCTGGCTTACAATAATATTTTCCTCACTTTCTGCTAAGCCTCACCCATAGCCTTTCCATGGGTCATCAGTCTTCTGCTAACAATCCCTTCAAGGGGTTTAAGCTTTCACTAACATTATCTTCCTGACCCCTCCAGATACCATTTATAACCCAATTCCACAGTCACTGCAACATATTTTAAGTTTATGTTATGACAACAACCTACTTCCAAGTACGAAAACATGTCTTCTATTACTGAGTAATAAACTATCTCAAAATACAGTGATATAAAATGACAATATTTGTTTTGTTTACAAATCTGAAATTTGGGCAGAGCTTAGCTGGGACATCTGTCTCTGTTCTATTCAGCTTCAGTTAATGTGGCTCAAAAACTGAAGGCTGAAATTCAGATGGAAGAAGTGTCACCTTCTTTGATCTCTGTCATTTCTGCAACATTATATTCATAAAAGTGAGTCACTAAAGCCAGCCCATATTCAAGAAGCAAAGAATTATATTTGCTAAAGGAAGAATTTGCAGGCATTTTAAAATCACTAGGGATGGGAAGATTGATTGGGATTATCAAGGAAATATCTAGTAGCTGCCACACAAATCTTCGAGGTATCTATTTATACTTTCAGAGCAAGGAAGGAAATTAATGGATGTTTACTTCAATTAAATAGTGCTGAAACTTCTAATGGCAAAGACAATTTTAAGAATGAATAGCTAAGTAAAATCATCAGGTAAAGAATACAAACCGGCTGAAGCAGTGAATGAAAACAAGGAAAACATGAAGAGGAGAAATGAAGTCTGAGATACTATTTAAGGCCTCATGACTAGTTGAAAAATGAGAATAGTAATAGCTTCTTATAAAAGTATTTGTATGTATATAAATGTTTCCTCTCTTTCCCTTCACCCTTTCCCATACTATTTTATGGAAGGTGTGTAGGATCTAGTTATCTTTACAATTTAGTTTTTATGTCACAGGATATTAAGAAGTAATTCTAATTGAATGATAAAAGCCAATATACTTACCAATACACTCCTACTGAAAAGATTTGAACATTAAATACTTACGTTTAAATCAATAGCATTGGTAAATTTTTAGCCACATGAAACAAGGTTACAAAGAGAGAAAACACAAATTACTAATATCACAAATGAAAAAGGAGCCATCATCACTGATTCCATGGACATTAAAAAGGATGATAAAGAATATTATGAACAAGTCTATGTCTCACAAACTTAATAACTTAAATGAAATGGACAAATTCCATGAAAGACAAAGTCTACAAAAACTCATACAAAGATAAATAAATATTCTGAATAAACCTGTATCTATTAAAGAAGTTGAAGCAACAATTAATAATATTCCAAAACAGAAGGCACCAGGCCCAGATGGTTTCACTGGTGAATTCAATCATTTAAAGAAGAAACAATACCAATTCTCTACAAACTCTTCCAGAAAACAAAGCAGAGAAAACACCCCTAACTCATTTTATGAGGCCTGAATTACTCTAATATTAAAATACGATAAAAAGAAGCAAAATTACAGACCAATGTCTCCCATGACATCGTGCACATCTATGCAGAAATTCTTAAAAAAAAAAAAAAAAAAGAGCAGAGGTGTCTGGGTGGCTCAGTCAGTTAAGCATTGGACTCTTGATTTTGGCTCAGATCATGATCTCATAGTCATGAGATTGAACCCTGCATCAGGCTCTGTGCTGACAGCACTGAGCCTGCTTGAGATTCTCTCTCCCCCTCTCTCTCTGCCTCTCCCACGCTCACATGCTCTCTCTCCCTCTCTCTCTCTCTCAAAATAAATAAATAAGCATTAAATAATGGCAAATTTAATCCAACAATATGTAAAAAGGACTAGATACCATGACCAAGTCATATTAATTCCAGGTGTGCAAGGCTCGTTCAACATTCAAAAACTCAACTGATGTGGTCTAAAGAACAGTATAAAGAAGAAAAATAATATGATAATTATCAACAGATGCCGAAAAAGCACTTGACAAAATCCAATACTAATTCATGATACAATTTCCTGAGTCATTCCTATTCAACATCATACTGGAAATCTTTGCTAATTCAGAGTCCAGAAATGAAAAAAACAAAAAAAAAGTATACAAATTGAGATGGGAGAAAGAAAACCATCTTTTTTTTGCAGATGACTTGATTGTCTATGCAGAAAATTCAAAAGATTCAACAACAACAACAAAAAAAAAATGGTTGGAACTAATAAACAATTATTGCAAAGTTTCAGAATACAAAGTTCATATACAAAAGGCAACTATTTCTTATATGTCCTATATACCAGCAATGGACAATTGGAATTTGGAATCAAAACATAACAGCATTTACATTAGCACCACACCAAATTAAATACTTACATATAAATCTAACAGAATATGAGCCAGATCTATATAAGAAAAATTATAAAACTCTGAGGGAAAAAAAAAAAAAACAAAGAGGATCTAAATAAATACATATTCCATGTTTATGGATAAGAAGACCCAAATTTATTGAATGTTAATTATTCCTACCTTGATTTACAGATTAAATGCAACCACAATAAAAATCCCATGCAGATATTTTGTAGATATTGAAAAGCCAATTCTAAAGTTTACATAGAAAGTCAAAAGAGCTAGAAGTGCCAACATAACTCTGAAAAATAAAAATTGAAGGATTGACACTATCCAATTTTAAAACTTACTATAAAGCAACAGTGCCCAAGACAGTATGGTGTTAGTGAAAGAATAAACAAACATTTTAATGGAACAAAATAGAGAGTCCAGAAGTAAACCTACACAGATATTGCCAATATATCTTTGACAGAGGAGCAAAGGCATTTCAATGGAGAAAGGATAGTCTTTTCTGCCAATGGTTCTGGGGCAACTGACCATCCATATGCAAAAAATCATCATCATCATCATCTAGATACAGACCTTACACCTCTCATAAAAATTAACGCAAATGGATCATAAGTCTAAATGTAAATGCAAAACTATAAAATGTCGAGAATTTGGAAAAGAAAATCCAGGTTTGACAATGACATTTTAGATACAACACCAAAAACACAATGCATGAAAGAAAAAAACTGATAAATTGAACTTCATTAAAGTTAAAAAAAAACTTCTGTGCTACCACAGGTTCTGTTGAGAAAATGAAAAGACAAGCCACAGACTGGGAAAAAATTCTGTGCAAAGCACATAACTGATAAAGGACTTATAATCAAACTATATAAAACAAAACAAAACAAAACAAAAAAACTCAAACTCAACTATAAGAAAACAGCTGAGTTTTTAAAATGGGTGAAATATCCGAACAGATAACTCACCAAAGTAAATATACAGATGGCAAATAAGCATGTGGAAATATGTTCAACATTATATATCATCAGGGAAGTGCAAATTAAAACAATAATGAGACACCACTACATATGCTTTAAATGTACGTAGGATTTGTTTAATTAGCTATGGTAGGACAAGTAGACACAGAGATGACTTCCGTGAAAGAAGTTTCTATACTCACAGATCCCTAGAAACAGGAGGCACAGCACACTACAGAGGGCCATACAGGGGGTGCATATTTTCAAGCACGAGGCAGAGAGGGCAAGAGAAAAGCATGGGCAGTAGCCTTTATCATGGTTCTCACAGGAAAAAACTGGTGTGGCAAGACAATCAGGCGCAGTATTGGTTAGTTTGAATGATTTCAGCAGGCTTGGGGTGTAGAGGCTGTCATGAGTGGTCTGGTACCGGGGCCCTAGGTTGATTATGTCAGAAGAATATTGATTTGGCATGTGAAAGTTTTATAAAGATGGTTGGGGTTATGGGTTTCGGATTGGTTGGTTTGCATATGAAAGATGTGATCACAAGGTAATTATTTGCTGCGTCTAGGAGTTAGCTAGTTCTGGGAGGAGAAGTCTCTCCCTGTCAGTAAGGCCTCAAGGTCTAAAGCATTATAAAATACAGAAAATAAGAAACAAGGTTAATGCAAAACACCTGTCAGAAGCCAAAAACACTGACATCAAATGTGGAAGGGCAAAGTGGAGCAGCAGGAACTCTCATTCATTGTTTGGAAGATAGTTTGGCAGCCCTTACAAAATTAACCATAGATGGGCCATATGATTCAGCGATTGCACTCCTAGATATTTATCCAAATCGCCTGAAAATTCAGAACCATACAAAAGTTTACACAACAATATTTCTAACACACATTCAAAACTGCCCCAAATCGAAGCAACCAAGATGTCCTTTAATGGCTAAATTGATAAACAAAATATGGTACATTTGTAAAATGGAATATTGTTCCGTGATAAAAAGAAATGAGCTACCAAGCCACAGAAAAACAGAGGACTCTTAAAAGCATATTGCTAAGTGGAAAAACTAATCTGACAAGACAACATATTGTATCACTCTAGCAATATGACATTCTGAAAAGGCCAAACTGTGGAGATGGTAAAAAGACCGGTGATTGCCAGGGATTCAGTGGTGAGGAAGAAGGGAGGGATAAAGGGAGGAGAAGCACAGGGCATTTTAGGGCAGGAAAACCATTCTGTATGCTACTACAATGGGAGACACGTGAGATTATGCACTTGTCAAAATGCACAGAATTTTACATCACAGAGAGTGAACCCTGATGCACACTATAGATTTTGGTCAATAATAATTTATCAATATTGGCTCATCAAACGTAACAAATATGCCACAATAAAGCAAGCTGTTAATACTAGGAGAAACTATGCTGGCAGAGATGGGGTATATAGGAACTCTGTATTTTCTGTGCTATTTTTCTATGAACTTAAAACTGCTTGAAAAGGTAGTATTAAAAAAATGAAAGGGCAAGCCCAACCTATGAGAATATATTTACCTTTCATGTAACTGATAAAAGATTAATATCCAAAAAATTAGAAAATGCAAAAAAAATAAATGGAAAAAAAAAAACTTTTTTTCCAAAGAGAGAGGAGATGAACAGGAAATTCACAGAAAAGAAACCAAAATGGCCAATCCATCTACTGAACTCAACCGCAATACTTAAAACAACAGTAAAGTTGATATAGTTCTCATTGACCATAATTTAGAAGTTGGACAATTTTAAGTGGTGATGAGACTGTAGAGCATGAAGAACTCATGGCCACCATTTTGGGGGTGCTGTCTTTTGGGATCTAGGTGGTTAGATTTTGTACAAATCATGCAACATAACAACTGCTCCTATAAAATACATCGGAGAGGAAGTCTGATACATGCACAAAATGAGACACAGGCAAAAATATTAGTTATAATATAGTTGGTAATATTAAAACTATGCAATTGACTTAAAAAAAAAGAATGACTGGGGCACCTGGGTGGCTCAGTTGGTTAAGCATCCAACCTCGGCTCAGGTCATGATCTCACGGTTCATGGGTTCGAGCCCCACGTCGGGGTCTGTACTGACAGCTTAGAGCCTGGAGCCTGCTTCCGATTCTATGTCTCCCTCTCTCTCTGCCCCTCCCCCACCCACACTCTGTCTCGCTCTCCCTCAAAAATAAATAATTATTAAAAAATTTTAAAAAATAAATTTTAAAAAATGACTAATGAAATACATACAATGAAATAGTACATTGAATTTCTATGAATAACCCGGAGCTATATGTATTCATAGGAATAAAATCCAAGAACAACATTGAGTAAAAAAAAAAAAGCAGAATTATATGTAGAGACTCATGTTTGAAAACATGCAAAGTTTTTATTTAGGATTCATACATATGTAGAAATAGAATAAAAACATGACTAGAAATAATAAATACCAAGTTCTGTGGAAGGGATTACCTCAGGGAAGAAGGAGAAAAAGGACTGGATAAGGTTATACAAGGAGCTTCCACTATATCTGTAATGTTTCACTTCTTTAATTCTGAAGCAAATATTGGCAAAATGTCCAGATTTTATTTAGAGTTGGATGCGTGACTGTTTGTTCTCTTTGCTGCCACACTCATCTGTATATTTGAAGGACTTAACTTGAATTAATAAAATAATGTATATATAATAAACCAGTCCATAGTGTTTATCTTGAAGATGAGAAAAAGAAACTGAATGAAAGATGTTGGTTGGGACAATGACCTCTTAGGAACAACCCCATCATAACGTGAGTTCAGAGGGTTCAGCGCAGGAGACAGTGATGACACTTAGGCTGTCATGAACATAAAGGGGAGAGAATGATGCTTAAAATTAGCAGCAGTGACAGGGTCAGAAGCCCTTCTACCCTAACTATCCCCAGCAAGGAAAGCTGTCCCAAATTACCTCTTGTGATGATCTGCCGGGAGGGAGAGGGTTCCCTCTATCAGGATTCTCCTTGTTCTCAGAAAACACAATCAGCTGAGTGTCATCATTAACAAAGCCCAAAAGGAGAGCGAAAGCTTTTTCCACCCCTCCAACATTGTTGGATGTACCTATTTAGTCGTTTAAGAAACCCGTCGCATTGCATAGCTGTGCTGTGCTGATAGGAAAGTAAGTTGATGGTGTTGGCTGTGATTATGAGGGGTAGTGTGGATGTTCTGTGATGTCAAAGATTCTGTGCATACAGATTGACCAGAGAAGCAAAGGAAACAAACAAACATGCAGCAGAGTTGAGGATACAGAGATTCTGGATCTTTTCTGGGATTGAGGGGTGGGTTTGGTTTTTCAATGAGTTTGGGCTCCAATTGGGAAGGTCTTGAGTACCATGCTAAAACTTACGATGCTTTTTAATTCAGCGTGCTGCCATGCTTTGATCTATGTTTTGGAAAAATTCTATAGAACAAATACGAAAAGTAGAGAATGAGGTAGAAACTAGCAGCTAATAGATTGGTTAGGAGACTGGTATAGTAGTCGTCTAGGTAAGTACCTGCATTAGTAAAGAAGCTATTGCAATGGAAAGAAGGGAATCGATTGGAAAGTTATTTCAGTAGAATCCCAGGGGGTTCGTATGTGATCAGATGTGTGGGAAGAAAGGGCCCAGAGGAGATGTCAAACACGTTTTCGTGGTTTCTAAATTTGGTGACTGAAAGGCTGGAGGTAGGATTACGAGAGATAGAATAACAAAGGAATAGGAGCAGAGGGGGGTAGGTGAGCTTCTTTTTGACACATGGAGTTCGAAGGGCTTTCACTAATGCACAGATCTGGAGCTCATGATGGTGTGGGCCTGGACATACAGGTTTGGAAGAAGACAGTATAGAGTGAATAGCTGATGTCACTAGACTTCACAAGGCTGCCAAGCAAAAGGTCAGCATGAGAGCACAAGACAGTGACAGACAGAAACTGGAGAACATCTACATTTAACTGCTACTGCATACCGGCAGACATCATGGGAGAAAACCCAGGACGAATGAGATAGAATGCATGCAGCTAGTTACCAGGACAAAACAAAGTGCTGCAGTTACAGAAAGGCACCGAACTGCCTAAACTGCCAATGCTTAAAGCAGCAATCGATTGCTTGGTAACATTTCTTTCTTCACATTGGACCAGATGTATTACATGCTAAGGAAGGTTTTATAAAAAGTATGTAGGGGCGCCTGGGTGGCTCAGTCGGTTGAGCATCCGACTTGGGCTCAGGTCAGGAACTCACAGTAGTTCAAGCCCCACGTCGGGCTCTGTGCTGACAGCTCAGAGCCTGGAGCCTGTTTCAAATTCTGTGTCTCCCTCTCTCTGTCCCTTCCTCGCTCCTGCTCTGTCTCTGTCTCTCAAAAATGAATAAACGTTAAAAAAAAATTCTTTTTAAGTATATAAAGTGCATTTAATGTAGCACATTGATATTATTAAATTAAAAGAGAGAAACAGGTGACAATTGGAGTACATTGAATATAGAAACAGATATGCCATTACCTTTTGGGGGCCACTTATTAAATCTTTTATAAGTTTCTACAGCTTGAAGTTAAGAATTAGTCATGATTGAGGTGGCTCAGTCGGTTAGGCATCCAGCTTCATCTTACGTCATGATCTCATGGTTCGTGGGTTCGAGCCCAGTGTCGGGCTCTAAGCTGACATATCAGAGTCTGAAGCCAGCTTGAGATTCTGTGTCTCCCTCTCTCTCTCTCTGTCCCTCCCCTGCTTGTGCACGCTCTCTCTCTCTCTCAAAAAATAAATAAATAAGCATAAAAAAAGAATTATTCATGATAAACTGAGAGGAAAAATATACACAGAAGAAAATATTTAGAAATAGGAGGAGGTGAAGAAGTTTATTTCGTTATTTTATTGATAAAATAGGGCAGGGAACAGAGTAGGTAATGAACTTAAGCAACTCACAAAGATATACACTTTCTCACTGGATAAAGAATTAGCAATTCAGAGAATGAGAATCTGGCTCATTATTTTAATTAATTCAGCATTATTTTAACAAATTATTACTGAGTGCTTACCATATGCCAAATACTATTCTAAAGACTGGGATATACCAGAGAACAAGACAGCCGAAAATTCCTGCCTTATAAAGCCTGTCAAATAAAAAACTAACTGATTAGCAGTTGATAACTGCTGGAGGGAAGGGGAGGAAATGGTGGGGAAGAGCGACAGGAAGCGTATGGGGTGAACAATGCTTTCAGTTGTAAGAAGGATGGCCAGGAATACCCATACTGAGAAAGTCACATTTGAATCATGACTTCAGTTAGGGTAGAGAGAAAGCGATATTGACATGGGAAGGAGAGATTATAGCAAGTACAAAGCCAAGAGGTGGCAGCCAAGCCTGGGACAACAGCAGGGAGTCCTGGGAGTCTGGACTGGACTAGAGTATTGGGTGAGAGAACAGACGCAGAGCACAGGTGAGAGGCAGTGCTGGTCAGATCCTGCACAGCTCTATAGACCATCATGAGGACTTTGCCTTTCCTTCCGAGTGAGATGCCAAAGTTGGCTTTTAAGCAGAGTTGGAAGAATTCTAGTTGTATGTGGCAATGGAATAAGGTACTGGCATAATTTCTATGGTTGGCTTTGTTACAGAAAATCACTCTCTTGCTTTTTGTATGTATATATTCTAGTAGGCAAAAGTCTAAGGAAGTTCTCCAAGATGCCCATCCCATCCCCCACCCCCACTCCCACAGGTAATCTAGGTACTACTATGAAAGGACTTTGCAGATGGAATTAAGGTTACTATCAGTTGATACGAAAATAAGGAGATTCTCTAAAATTACCTGGGAGGATCCAATACAACAACACAAGCCTTTAAAAGCAGGGACGGGCCACTGGGTGGATCCGTGGGTTAAGCATCCAACTTTAGCTCAGGTCATGTCACCTTTGGTGAGTTTGAGTTAGATCCCCAAGTCAGGCTCTGTGCTGACAGCTCAGAGCCTGGAACCTGCTTCGGATTCTGTGTCTCACCTCTCTCTCTCTGCCCCTCTCCCCCCCTCAAAAATAAATAAATGCTATTTTTTTTTTTAAGAAATAAAAGCAGAAATGAAGACAAAAGAGTACAGAGGGCAAGATCAGTGATTCGATGCAAGAGGAGGATTCTACCTGTCATTGCTGGGTTTAAACATGGAAAAAGGGGGCCACGAGATAAAGAATGCAGGCAATGTTTAGAAGCTGAGAACAATCCCAGGACAGCAGCCAGTTAGGAAAACAGAGACCTCAGTCCTTACTTGCAACCACATGATACGAAATTCTGCCAAAAACCTGTCACTGCTTAGAAGCAGATTCTTCTGGGGCTCCTGGGTGGCTCAGTTGGTTAGGCTTCCAACTTCGGCTCATTTCATGATCTCAAGTTTCGTGAGTTCGAGCTCTGTTTCGGGCTCTGTGCTGATAGCTCAGAGTCTGGAACCTGCTTTGGATTCTTTGTTTCCCTCTCTCTCCATCCCTCCCCTGCTCATGCTCTCTCTCTGTCTCAAAAATAAATAAACATTAAAAAAATTAAAATAAAAAAAAAAGAAGCAGATTCTTCTGCAAAACCTTCAGAAAGGAACATAGTCCTGCCACCTTGATTTCAGCCTGTGAAACCTAGAAAAGAAAGCCAGTGAAATCTTTCTCCAGACTTGTGAACTACAAAACTGTGGGATAATAAATGGATGTTGTTTTAAGTCACTAACTTTATAGTACTTTGTTATGGCAGCAATAAAAAACTAAAACTTATATAAAAAATAAACATCCAAGTATCATATTTGCCTCACATTTCATTGAGAACAAAGTCTGTGACTTATCCTTCTAAAACAATTCTCTTTATGTTTCTGTACATGAATGCCCTAGTTCAGACATGACTCAGTATAAGACAATGCATTAATGAAGTCGGGAAGAGATCATGTTCCTTCAGTGATTAAGCAAACCAAAATGATTTACTTTGGGAATGTTGCTTATTATATCATTTTCTAAATAGCTCATGTGCCAGTGCATTCAGAAAGCCTAGAATTCTTTAGAAAAAAAATTAGGATCTATTAGGGGCTGGTATAAATAAACCAATGTGGCATTTTCAATATTCTGTTTTCGTAACTATACACTGGAGGGAGAAAAATCAGAAGTTTTTCCTAACTAGCTAAAATCAAGAAAACAATGGAATGAGATGCCACCATGAAATTCCTACTGCTGGAAAGAATCTCAAAGACTACCAGGATCACAGGTATAGAGGACAAACTCCATAGTTCCCCCAAACTGTCCCTAGGTTTGGTCTTACGTATGTGCTATTGTCATATCCACCACGGAATGGAAAGCAGACTTGTTTTGGGATGAGCTTTTATTTAATTGCATATCAACATAAGAGACAATTGGCTACAGACTCCCAGCCTCCTGAAAACAAGAAATATTCTTGTAGACTTCGGGTCTTGCATAACTCACGGTGCCTGCTCCCATCTGAACCTCTTGAACATGGTGTTTCTCTTCTTAGGAGATTTTTTTGTGGTGCATTTGTGTTAAGCCTGAGTTGATGTCAAAACACAGATTCTGCATTTTCCTGTAAGACATTCTGGCCATCAAAAAAGATGCTGAATGCTGCCCCCACAACATCTAGTCTTCAGTGAAGCTGATGAAACACACTCAGAAATAAATAGCTTCATTCAAACCAGAGCTGAAAAACACCAGATTGATCCACTGGTTTCAAACGGGTTTTCAATCGCAACTGACAGTGGCATCCTGTGGGGCTAAAAAGATGGTCTTGTCTCGTTTGAAAGTGGGCCTTTCAAACACAGCCATCATTCAGAACACTTCAGAAAGCTCTTCTCCTCTCCCTCCCCCTGTATATTTGACTCCATCCCTTTCTCTTCCTCTTGAAAATTTTCCTACAGAATCGATCAACTCAGAAAGAAGGAGGGATAATTCAGTTTAATAGTCTACCTAGATTTTTGTATATTCCAATCATTTCTTTCCTGACTAAATGTACTAAAAACATATACTTATCTCCTTCCCAGATTCCCCAAACCTAATTTATTTTATTCCCCAATTTATTTTTAAATTTTTAAAAATACATTCCTTTTTTGGATATTTTGAAGTTAATTAGAACTTTAGAGAAAATTTAAAACCTACGACCGTCCTTTCTCACTTGAGCCAAGGAGTATTTTAGAAAGCAAATATCATGTTTTGCTAGCTATTATAAAAGCATTTCAACTGCGCATGCTTTCATTCATTCTATTATAAATAATTTAATAGAATTCTACTAGATATCTACTGTCGTGTACCAGGTTCAGTAGTTGGCACTGGGTATACATACATAAATATGATGCAGTCTCTGCTTATAAAATGTTCATAATCTACTTTACCAGCCAATTTCACAATTACACAACCCCCACGCACGCCCACCAACTAATAATAGATGCCAATTGAAAGCTATTTCTACAATTAAGAAGATTCAAGTTCATCTCAGTTGGGGAATGGGGAATTTCTCAATAAATTATGACCTGACCCTTTTACTTACTCTCAAGCGGATTTTTATCATCTATTATTTATCAATTGATCTTTAAGACTGAACTAAATCAATACATTTTGTGCTGTCTTCTTAAAGGCAATCATGTTTCCTGGAACTGAAATGTACTAAGGGACTCATCTTTGTTATCCATGAACAATCTTGGTAAATCATGCAAAAATTAGACATCATTTCTATCAGGGTTGAAACAGGTGCCTATAGAGAGACAAGGAGGGCAAGCAGGAGAAATGAAAAGGACCCTGGTGTCCCAGAACGTCCGATAACCTGTGCCAAGAACATGTTTAGTAATTGCATGTAGAAAAAAATCCCAATAATAGTACTCTTTGTAAGTTGTCAATTCTAATGGTGATTTAGAGAAGCTATGTTTAAGCATGATGACATTCAATACAAACTTACTCCACTCTTTTCACTTGGCTTTGAGAATGTGAGGACTTTTCTTTCAAACTTGGCAATGCTACATGAATAAATGAATGAATGGAAAGCAGCAGCTGAGGTCCAGAGAAAAAGAATGAGGGTCCTCTCCTTCGATGACCTCGTAGCTGACAGCAGAGGAAACTGAAGTATCAGTCCCTTCTAAGAATGGGATGTCTGATTGCAGGAAAGATACAAGGCAATAGCTCTCATAATTGTAATCACTTTTCCAGAAAATCTTGAAAATCATGAAAATTCCCCTGTTCCTCTATTGCCAAAGTTTCATGAATATGGTGTTATATAATTCAGGGACTTGCGTAATTATAGTTTGCTGTATTTTGCCATAACCTAATAAAGTACTTTATTTCAATAAAACAGCAACTAGACCATACGTGATTGTTAGGCTCAATATCAATTGTCCCTCATTAATGTTGCAGAGAAGCGATTAGCATTTTGAGGCGAACAAGGTGTACTTAGTTAGTGGGACATGACCCTGCTGTCACTAAATTATATCTATGATTAATGATCTTCTCCAGTTTAAAGTTTGAACCGCAACAAATAATTAAACGTGAAGAATGGTTGAGGGACAGGGAAATACCAGAAAGATGAACCTTAGACTTGACTCATACATGCCATTGTTTAATATTGAACCTGGTCAGAGTGTAATTGACCTCAAGGTTGATGCTCAGATTCCAACCAACGCAGTGGTTTTCAACACTGGCCACACATAAAAATCACCTGTGGAACTTTTAAAAAACCCCAATGTTCAGATCCCGCTCAGACTAATTAAATTCTCTGGAGGTGAGACTTAGGCAATATGAAGTTTTCAAAGAATAAATTCCCATATATCCACACTTATGAAATGAAATTAGAGTCGGGAGGGGGGAAAAAACTATATTTAAAGACATTATGATCAAGATCTTGGTTTGGGTTTTCCACTTCACATCGTCAGAATGAAAATTACTTTCTTGTTGTTTCTCAATTAGTCCAGAGCTACAAAGAGAATTTGGGGGCAGGGGGAGGATTTCTAAGTATTTATTTCACCACAGGAATATCATCTTATTATATGGGACATAGTTTTATTTCTCTTTAATCAACCTGTTATAATCACAGTCAAATATGAGAAAGTCAAAACCTAAAAAATCAGAGAGAACTATTTTAGAACTGTCCCCCCAAAAGATTTTTCCATATATGTGTATGCCCATATATGTGAATTCACACACATACTATACTTTGACTCCTTTTCAATAAGTCTGATCTAGGAGCTATCCAATCTGGTAACGATTGCCTTGTTACCAGAAACACTGAAAAGCTTCACTATTATAGCCCAGTATTATTTAAATGAGATATTTATTTCAGGATGCATCATAAAGAAAACACAAAATAAGATTACATTCAGACTTGCACAAGCCCTAACACTGAAAAGATTATGGTGAACCTCCAAATGTAATTCAAAGCAAACACAATATTAAGTCACTAAACAAAATCTTTCATATAAGCTGATATAAAATATATTTTTCCAAATTTTCTGCCTATAAAATTTTGGATAACTTGATTAACTTTTCTCAAATGTTGGTGTCTCTAATACATGTCAGCCAGCCAATTAAGTATCCTATCACTATATATCACTGTATCATTTCACTATGCAATTCATTCCCATATGTACACATGCAATATTAGTGGGTGTATATTTTTGCAGACTTTATATCTGGCACACCTCATAGCCAATGGGAAGGTGAGGAGGGGGAAGATCAAAGTAGAAAGAAAGAAGGAAAGAAGGAAGGAAGGAAGGAAGGAAGGAAGGAAGGAAAAAAGGAAGGGAGGGAGGGAGGGAGGGAGGGAGGGAGGCCATTGGAATTAAGCCAAATAGAATTTGTTCTTCTTTTTTATTCCTAATTCTCCAACCCATTCCTCCTGTTCACTTACCTTCTCCTCTTTCATTCATCTCTTCATCCTTCTTCTTGATAAATATTCCTAGTAACTCCCCAAGTTGATGATTTGATGTACTTACTAAAACAGTTTCACAAAGATGGCAAGCTAGATTCAGAAATAAATAATTGTCAAAGTTCCAAGTAACCCTCTTAGGCCTCATATAGATTACCCAATTTTGAAGTCAATTTAGTTGTTCTACCGCCTGAAGTTCTGTTAAAGTAATTGATTGATATATGGCTTTCAAATGTATTCACTTTATTGTTTGAGTCATTTCACCTTGCTAGTCCTACTTGTTAAACTTGGTGTGTTGATCCTTTCAATCTAGATGTGCTTTCTTTTGTGTGGTATTAATTTTTGTGTACCTGGTCAGTTGTGAGATCTTTTCAGTGCTTATATTCAAACAGTAAGTTCTTCGTCTTTTTCCTTTGCTAATAGACATTCAGTATGGCTTTGAACTCCCTTATGAATCAATTACCAACTTTAGTTGAGTCATTTCAGATAAAGAGGAATCAGTACAGAGATTCAGACTCCTCCATACAAATAAAGCACCTCAGATCTTTTTAATGTATACCTTACAAACAGCTAGTCATCAGAAGAAAATAGGAAAATGTATTTATTTTTTAATGATGTCTTGTAGTTATCAGGAAAAAAAGAGTGAAGCCTTCATTTAATTTAATGAAACAAAAAAAAGTAGTAAATTATAAAATTAGTTGATTCATTATTAATTTTACATAGTGGCAGAGGCATTTAATCTTCAGGCCTCCACACACCCTTGGAATATATTAGCATTGGAAATCATGGATTAAATTCTTGGGCACATTGGAAAGGTAAATATAATAGTGATATGTGTTATATAAATATGTGCATAAAAATGTAGGTAGAACTACAATTTGGAAATGGCTGGTTGGACTGGTACATTATCTTATCAGTTATGATTTTTTTTTTTTTTTACATTCTTAACTTGCTGCCAAATTTCGTGCTTGGTTGGAGAGGGTTTCATATGATTTTTTGTATGTTTATTTATGGTATTTTTTTTTCACTAAAAATGCATCATTACCTTAGCAGCTGCCACACCACATGGAGCAGCATGTGTGCTTTTTAAAAGACACCCAGAGCACCTTCCCCCAGAAAGCCGGAGCCAATATGCTTTGGGAAGTCTGCGGCAGGACTCGGATTGCACCAGCAAGATAATGTACGATTTAGATATTTTTGCAGGCTTTTTTTTTTCCAATAATAATTTTCTTTACCATTTCTTCTTTCCTAAGTATTCTATTTAAAAAATACTATTTCAAAAAAAGACAAAATATAAAAGTTAATGCATAACGAAAAAGAGCTTAAAATACATTCTCTCTGTTGCTTGGGGCCATTTTGGAAGGAGTTGTGTCTACTTAGCAAACAAAAACATGAAAGAGAAAAATACAGAAATGGGTAATGGAGTATTTTTCATGAATGAGCCTTCCCTTGCTTTATATATTTGAAGGAGTCTGCACCTTCTTTCTTAGTTCCTGCGTGTGTGTGTGTGTGTGTGTGTGTGTGGGAGAAAGAGAGAGAGAGAGAGAGAGAGAGAGAAAGTAGGGGCACAGAGAGAAGAGAGAGAGAGAGAGAGAAGGTGAAAAGAAAAAGAGGAAGGGAGGGCAAGGGAAGTATGGACCGGAGTCATTCCAAGTCTACCTACAGTCTTCTTTACCTGAGGCACTCAAGCTCTTGTCCCCATGTCCATGAATTTCTTGAAATCTCATTTCAGTCCCCAACCTCAACTCTATATGCTGAATTGCATGCCTCTTCCCTTTAGGTAAATTTCAGATTGTCTTTGAGTAACAACACCTTCAAGGCTACGACACAGGGTAGGCATAGACAAATAGACACTTGGGCACGCTAGCAAAAGAATCCATACATGTAATACTCTGTACATTTTGTGTGAATGATGTTAAGAAATCTATTCTCCTGGGTTTTTTAAATGAAGTTACAAATTTTAAATGAAACGTCTGGCTTGTTTTAAAATCATATGGACTTTAGAGATAAAACCCCATCTCATCAAAATACATTAGTTCAAGATATGCAATGGAACTTTATAAATCCTCCAGCCAAAAATAACACCTAAGAGTTGTAACTGGGGAGGAAATTTCTAACATCCGTGGTGGGGGGCGGGGGGGGAAGGAAAGGTAGAATTCTGAAGGATGATGTTATAAGGAAAACAATGCACATATCAAGAATCCTGAAATTGTCTACAGATAACCAATTATGAAGAAAATCAGGCATATAAGTACATTTGATTTGAGGTAACAGGTAACTATCTAACACATAATGTTCATTATTACACTCCTTGGCTTTAAAACACGATGTGGAAAGTAAGAAAAACGAGAACAGAAAGAAATACTCCTGAACTTAAAGCTGGGCCTAGCAGATCTAATCCTCACTACTAAGTTTGGGACCATTTTGTGGGCCTTCGATCCCTCAGTGGTAACGTGTACGTGGCAAATGATGTGTGAGTAGCCCACACCCAGTGGTTGCAAGGACTGGGAAGGTGATATAAGTGAAGGCCAGGCTAACTGATACTGGAGGCGGTATGATGAATAGCAACTGACACTTGGACCCTTTGTCAGGAAGACAGTAGGAGATCATAGGCAGAGGGAACTAGAGAGTGAATGGCTGGTCTAAAAGGGGCCAAAGCCATCACATTCCAAGCTGTTTGCAGAACATGGGAAGGAGTCCAAATGTGGCACATCTAATTTTAAAAAAAAACCTAGAAATACAGATTACAGAGCCGAGCATAAAATCTTAAGAATTTTACAAGTTACTCATTAAGTTTTGCTTTATTGTTTTTTTTTTTTGTTTTTTTTTTAAGCACTCTGGGCACATCTGGGGGAGCATGTCTCCATCACAGGCTTTCTGTACATATTAACAGCCTTTAGCCTGTATTACCATGAAGATGCTCTAACGTCCTATGGATTTATGACAGTGTGAATTTCAAACGGCAAAAGGCTAATAGCCTGGGGTGGGTTAGTTGAAAATACAACCCTGAGCTAGGGAACCGCGGCATGGATTTGAGATCTGGATCAGCCGTGTATACACAAAATGAGTCAGTTCTGCCGAGACATTTTCCCCAGAAGACGGCCTTCTTGCCTTTTATGAGAGCACTTCAGGGCTAAATAACTTGTTTGGTTTCTACAGCATACAAGTTTGATCAGTGGCCAAGATGATATGCTAGACCAGCACCAGACCTGACTTTTGTCCTGTCTGGCCCTTCACAAAGCTTGGCAAGATCGAATCAGCCAAGTGCAAGTGAGAGTTGGTCCTGGAAAGATAGGAATTGGCTCTTGGTTCAGTCTGTGATCCAAGAGGCAGCGCTGGGAAGGACAGCAAGGGCCAAAAAAGCTGGTGGAGCGGTGGAGCGGTGGAGCGGGGGTGCCAGAGATACAGAATGTGACAGCCAAGGACTGGGGATGTGGAAAGTTGGTCCAATAACTGGAACTGTGGCTGCAGGCCATGGGGTCAGCTGGCCTGTGCTGCTGGATAACCTCTCTGCCCAGACCTGCTGTCACGAGGCCAGGAGCTTTGTGTTCTGGCTCTTTCCTCACTGCATCTCAGTGGTATCTCTCAACTCATCCATAGTTAGAGAGCATGGCCTCCATCTCTGCTTTTTCCTTACAAAAGCTTGCCTGAGATGCATGAACTTGAGGTAAGGTTGTCTTAAAGACATCCTAGCTTACACTCCTCTCGACTGGTAATCCCTCCAATTCTGGCCTTGGACTATCACAGACCACCAGATGTTTTGATCACTTACTTAGGCCCCCAGATGTGCTTGCATTGAGTCATACTTTAATATTAAGCCCTCCGATTTCATTAAAGATGGCTAGGAGAGTCAGGGATACGGTTGTACCTCGGAAGAATGTTTTTGAATATCATTTCCATTAGAGCACTGAGAGTTCCTTTTAGAAAGCTCTGGAAAGTATTTCCATTAAAATTCAATGAACTTGTCACTTTTTGCCCAGACTGTAAAGAAGCTCAAAGCCAAAGATGAACTTCATCATAAAGCCGGTTTATTCCGAGTTTGCATACTTGTAATCTTCCATTTTCCTTGGTCTTATTTATCTACTCAAATACCATCTAAAAAGGGGAAAGGAATGAATAAATCCAATGAACAAGCTAAAACTTTAGCAGATGGTTCTTTTAATTTTTTTTTTTTTCAAATGCAAGGAAATTAGGAACGAACCACTCTGAAGATACATGGAATTGAAACAAAAATAAATTTAGCTACCTCCTATGAAAGGTATGCACGAGACTGCAACTCAGTAAGTGAGGAGAAAAGACACTTTCTTCTCAAATCTTCTGACACAGGTCACATGCCGATTTTCTTACCTCATTAATAGTAGCTACATTCATCCGACGACACACTTTGACTTCATTACAATATCCATTTCCCGCATTCCCTTACCCACGTTCTCTGCCAACTCCAGCTTCAGTAATATTATCTTCTTAGCAATCGGAAGTTTACCTTCTTTTTAATCTCCTCAGTAGAGAAGCTGGATGGCTTGACCAGAATTTGACCTTTATTTCCGCATGCCTTGGGCCAAAACATGAATCGTATAATATCCTGTCACAAGGAGTAAAAGGGGGGTAAAGCAGTCTTCTTTGAAAGGTGGTAAGTCTCTATTATGCCATAGTATTCCAAAAGCTAGGAGTCAGAAACTACCCTTCACAGTTTTGCCTGCCAATACTTTCCAAGCCAACAAACCTGGAAACTTCATTCCTGAGCTCGTGTTTCTTTATCTGTAAAATGGAGATAATATTTCTCTCACTGAGCAGCTGTGAATGTTCAATGAACTGATGTTTGTGAAGTTAATTGGAAGGTCATTATTCAAGGGTGAATATCCTTTTGTTCACTTGTAGGGTGGAGCTAAGTCTGGAGGGAATTCGTGGGTTCCTGGCCTTGTGTCCTGACTCTGACTCACTCTAGAACCTTAGTCACTTCCCCAAACCACAGGCTTCCCCCTGGAAAATGAAACATCCTATCTGCCTTAGCAGATTGTTGGGTATACACACTAATCAAAAGAACTCTTCAAATGAAAATCGTTATTAAATCTCTAGAAGATTCTTACTGAAGAAACCGTAATTATTTTTATTCAAATGATCCATTTTTGTGCATTTGCAATGTGTAACATAGTATGCCATCCTTAACCTAGAAAGACATTAAAAACAAAAATTAGACATTTTTTAAAAGTGAAGATGTTGTTCACTTAAAAGAGATTCTGGGGGAACCTGAAAGAATAGTCATTAACCTAGTCGGCTACTTTTTAGAACGATATAGAAGTATTAGCATCGCAATGATTTCTGAAGGATACACATGCGGATATAATTGTTAAAATATTTACTAGTAGCCCTATGTTTAAGTCACCACTGATGTGATAATGGGCTAGAACTGTAATACCCCCATTTTTTCCCAAGTCTCTGACAAGCCTGCACATTTTATGATATTAAGTCGTGTAAAAGATTAATAGTTGCTAACCACCAGCCATCAACCCATCATTCAACTGCGTGCTCATTCTCACCCCCAGCGTTACTTACACAAACACACATCATTCTTTACCCTCTGCAGCCAGCATTACCACTGTTTCTCACCTTCCTGAGAAAAGACTAGAAATTTAAAAAGAAATTCAGAGCATTGGAATGCATTTATCGAGGATATCTTTATCTGTACTAAACTTTCTCCAAACTCAGTAGCTTATTGATGATTAAGTATTGGATCTCAATCTATCCTACAAAGTGCAAAGAATCTGTCCCTAGATATTCAGATCTCCTGCACAAATGTCAGTAATTTTTTGTGTGTATGTGTGTATGTGTATATATGTATCTACACACAAATGTATGTATATGCATATACATATGTATTAAATACTCTGTTAGACCCCAGATAGATTGCATTTTTGCTTTCTATGCATTATAACTGCCAAAAAGAAGTTTAAAAAAACACAGCAGGAGGACAAGAAATGGTATGCTTAGAGCAGTAATTTATCAGGTTGAACTGAGAGGCCAGAATCTTGGTGTCCAGTCCGTTGTTCTTATTATTTATCACACAGCATGACCAAAAAAAAAAAAAAAAAAAAAAAAAAAAAAATAGGGGCAGGGAAGAAAGAGAATAAAAAGCCCTCCTGCAAGGATAGACAAAAACAGCCGTTGATTGAATTGCATCTGATTGTTCACTGCCCAGTGCACCTGGGCTGCTTCCCACCCCTTTCACAATCTCCTTGGTCCTGAGGGTTGAACAGTGCTCATCTTGCAAACGATATCCAAATTGAGATCGGAAGAAAGACAAAAGCTAAATTTATCCTGACACTTTCTTCATTCCAAGCTCCCACTTTCCTGTGACGCACAATTGTCATTTTCGATGAAGAAAAAAAAACAGCTATTTTCAATCATGAAAAATGGATTCCTCTTCCTACCAACATCAGTACAAGTGCATCCCACAGAATTATCACCCAAGGCGGATGTTGCTGTACCCTCTCATCTGCACTTATTGTCCACAAAGCTTGAACAGCAGGAAATAGGGGAGTGGAGAGAAGACTGTAGCCCAACGATGAATGACTACATAAAACGTCTCCCGAGGAAGTATTTTATTTTTATTGCAAAAGAGAAAAATTTGTCAATGTATTAGCTCTGATGATTCTACAACCCAATCAGATTCCTACCGGGCAAGATCCAAAAAAATTTCTGGTTTGGCAAAAACATGTCCAAACAGTCACAGCAAATTGTTGCCCTTCTTTTGGCTTCAAGGGACTGTTCAGTATTATGAGTCAACAAGTTACCATCTTGCAGCTAAACAACCAAGCACATTTGCAAAATCTTCAAGAGTCTATAAACATGTTTCTGAAATCACATTTGGAAAATCACTGTACCTTGGATTGAGACAACGTTGACCTCTATCTGGAAGCCTTGAGAACAGGTAAACAAAAGACACCAGTCATAATGTTTTGAGAGATATTTGCAAGGATGTCTTCAAATCAGCCTCACATGAAGAAACAAGAAGGTGAGAATTTATGACCGCACCACCATCCAATGTCTGTAACGAGAAGAATGCGAGCATGGGGTCAAATATCCTTGTGCAAATTGAGATACTGATGCAACGTTTTGAAACTCAATTTGTTCACTAAAATGCATTAATGTCTATGAGGATCATTGGGAATATCAAATGAAATACTAAATATGTTACATTCCAGGATATGGGTGTTAATCAAATTACAGTTTTCATTTTATTATGATTGCTACTAGCATTTTAAGGATTTATGTTAACTCGGGATGTTTTCAATACAGACCTGCCATTACAATAGATCTGAACTTTGACAAAAATAATTTCAGAGATAAAGAAAGAAATAAGACAATTAAGAAAGAAGTTTTTAAATTGGTGTGCACCGGGGCAGGCTAGATTATTCTAATCTACATAATAATTAAAGCGCCAAGGCCTATCATTTCTCCCTGAAAGGACAGAGGGGGAAGAGAAGGAAATAGTCAATGATGTGTAAAAAGAAAACCTCCACTCTTGGTTACCCCTTATTCAATCTATTTCATGCAGCCATGCTTGAGGACACAAAAGGCAACCAGGAGACTGGTAGTAAAATATGTTTCTGCTTCTCTGAGAAGCTGTTAATTCAACAGGCTGTGAACAGTCGCCCAGTCCTCAGAGATCCATGGTACACGTCTGATTGTGTTCTCGACATGGGCGAATGAGAGGGCATATACCAAGAGACGGAGGAGGGCGGTAAGCCTGAAGGAAAAATCGGCCCCATCCTGCCTGTTCCAGGAACTCTTCATGCATCTGCCCTCCTCCTCACGTTCTTGATCTCACAAAAAATGGGCCCTTGCATTTCACTGGGTTACATTTTTCATTTTTTTATGTTTATTTTATTTTTGAGAGAGACACACACACACACACACACACACACAGAGCATGAGTGGGGAAGGGGCAGAGAGAGAGGGAGACACAGGATCCAAAGCAGGCTGCAGGCTCTAAGCTGTCAGCACAGCCCCAGGAGGTGCTCACGAACCACGAGATCATGACCTGAACCCAAGTCGTGCTCAACTGACTGAGCCACCCAGGTGCCCCCCCAGTGGGTTACATTTTTAGACTAAACTTACAGTAGTGGAGGAGGCTTTGCCTTATTATTACTTCATTTTTGCAGATGAAAGATCTCAAACACAGACAGGTTAAATAACCTGCCTCAGCACATGCCTGGACTGCTGAAAAATTGGGGTTTGAGCCCAGGTACACCGACTACATATCCTGAATTCTTAACCTCAGCCACATATCTCCTTTGTGCATAGGCGGTTTTTACATAGAGGTTGAGTCCAAGGGGCAAAAGTGCAGATAAGGGCGCACCTAAAAATGGTTGCACTCACAAATTCTTTACACAAACTGAGTATAAAATGAACGTGTGGTACAGCAAGATGATGGGAATGCCCGTATTACCACATTGTTTCCAGCCCTAAGATCATAGATTTGTGGTGTGAATCCCAAAGACCAGGTCAAACTACCAACCCACAGTCTAGAACAGATAATAGAATCAACTTTAAGATAAGAATTTCTCACTTTCAGGGTAAGAATTTGTGGAGCTAAAAACAAGCATACAATGAAACTTTGGTAAAAATAAAAACAGCAAATTATAAATTTCTTAAATTCAAAGATCCCAGTAAAGTACACTTTCAGTCTCAGTGACAAAGAGCTTAAAAATTACTTTTAGGGGCACCTGGGTGGCTCAGTCGGTTGGGCGTCCGACTTCAGCTCAGGTCATGATCTCACAGTCGTGAGTTCAAGCCCCGCGTCGGGCTCTGTGCTGACAGCTCAGAGCCTGGAGCCTGCCTCGATTCTGTGTCTCCCTCTCTCTCCACCCCTCCCCTGCTCATGCTCTGTGTCCGTCTCAAAAATAAGTAAAAACATTAAAAAAATTTTTTTAATTAAAAAAAATTACTTTTAAATGAAATAAAAAGCTGTAGATGGCTTTGCAGAAAAGATTGACAGTTCGATTTATACAACTTTTAATTTTGCATTTGCTGTAGACTGGATGTCTGTGTCCCTCAATATTTGTATGTTGAAACCTGATTCTCAGTGGCAGGGTATGTAGAGGTGGGGCCTTTGAGAGGTGACTAGGTCATGAGGGCAGAGCCCTCCTGAATGGGATTAATGCCCTTATAAGAGAGACCCCATAGAGGCTCCTCATCCCCTCCGCCATGCACCATGCGAGGACACAGGGAGAAGATGGCTGTCTATGCACCCGCAAGCAGGCCTTCACCAGGCACTTAATATGCTGGTGCCTTGACTTTGGACTTCCCGGCCACCAGAACTGTGAGAAATAAATTTTTGTTTATGGGCCACCCAATCTATGCTATTTTGTTATAGCAGCCCAAGCCGACTAAGACAACATCTGATTTTTGTGATTTTGTACAAAACTTCTCAAAATTTGTCCTAGTTTTCTTTAGTGTTGTCTTGTGCTCTCGTTAAAATAGAACTGGCAGGAGTCTCTTGAGGGCAGCTCTTTTGCAATTTAAATGACTCTTATTAAAGAGACCTGGCAAAGAGAGGCTATTTTATTTTCTTATTGTTTTAGAAATAACTGAACCATAGTATTTAATCAATGGCCCATCTTGTCAAACAAATATTAAAAAAAAGTATAAAGTGACTCAATACAATATAATCCCAGTTCCCATGATGTGATTTAGGATTTTAGAATGATCCTGTGTCAAATTAAAAACATCGCTAAGATCTTGACTCATCACGTAGAGAATGACAATGATGAGGAGAAGGAATTAATATTGTTTTGGAGTTATACATGGCTTCCTTTTAAAATGCATTCCTTTGACAAGAGCCAAGATACGTGTGATAAGCGCCCGAGACCCAGGTCAAAATGACAGGCTATTGTAAACTAGCCGTCAGGAGGATGTCCACAGAAGCCAGCATTTCCCACCACAATATGCAGTGGCTACTTGAAAAGGTTAACATCCTTTTAAACAAACTAGTTAACTATCCATGGAGGGAGAAAAAAAAAAAAAAAAAAAAGACTTTAGTGACAAAATCAACCTGAGTTTCAAAAACGATTTAATGCTGTATATTAGGAGGAAAGCATATTTGTGATTTTAAAATATTTAGCTGACAGATTGTTTATCTTCAATCACAGATCTGTATCTGCTGTTTAGCTCATAGAACTAAAAATATTCACGTATTTGGCGCATTCATCTGGTGAAATTATTGGCAGAAATTTCAAATTAGGTAGAAATCTTATGTTTCTGAATGCAAAGGTGGTTTGTTTGTTTTTTCTGGTTTTGAGGGTTTTGGTTTTTTTTTTTTTTTTTTTTTGGTTTTTGGTTTTTGGTTGTTTCTTCAGTACAGGAAGTTTATAAAAACACCAGCAAAAGGTAAAGTGTGAGTATTAAGAAGAGAGGAAAATAATAATTGTCAGTTTAATGAATCATTTGATGAAATTTTGTACAGTCTTTCTTTAAAGCAAGTCCAAACAATGAGCTCGCTCATATGTATATTTAGAATTAGTAGAAGGGAAGAGACTGTGAGAAAGACAGATGGTATTAGGGAGCTGACCGAGTCATAGTTAAACTGGTGTCTTTACTACAGAACTTCTCAGTACCTTTAACAATGAATGCTGCAGTGTTATTTTAAGAGGGGGGCCTCAGGAGAGGACCTGTGCACACTGAGCTGATATGCGCACCTGATAGCTCTCTGCCAAAAATATTATCACCCCCATATACATTTGACACTGTCCTATTGCCAAAGATACAGACCTCACTCCTGCCCTCCATTATAGTTTCACCTAGGACACAAGTATCCTCTTTTTAAAACTCAAATACTTTGGGAACGTAAGGAGATGATTAGCAGTGTTTTATATCCTAATGTGGTTTAGTTTGAGAAGGTTGCTTTCCCGCTAGCATCTAGCTGTGCTAAACCACGCTGGTATTGATTTAGAAGGAAAAGTAAAATGCGTTTTTATAGCACTGTGCAGATGAATGCATACATTTCTGGGGGAGGAGGAACAGGAGGGACCGGATGCCTAGGGATGTGAGAGATCGACGTATGTGGTTGTGCTCATGCTGTGTGGATTAGCTGGAGTTGGGGTTTGCATTAGGGTGAGTCGGGGCTTGCGGCGGAGGTGGTAAGAGAGTATAAAACCTAACGATGCCCGTTTCACAAAGAGGCATGTTTTCCACAAGTACATTCATCTTTCTCCCACACTAAAAGCATTCCCACTCGCAAAATTTCAGCTACTTATATTCTGGGACCCTTGAATTAAAAGTTGAGCTACATCTGGGTTAAATATGGTAAAGGTGGGTAACCAGGACCCCACCTTCCATTTGTTGAAACTGTTTCCAAAACAAAGATTTTTCTGAGTTTCAAAACATGAACTTAGAAGTATACTTTTTAAATATAACCTGTTGTAATATGTAGTATACTTAGGGGTTTTCCCACACAGAGAACTATTTTTCTTCAAGTAAATTAACAAATTCATCCTCCTAAGGGTGAGAATGTAATTACTAGTCACGGAATTTTGTGTATTTTAGAGATTTATATTATCACTTTTCATTTGGAGAGCTCAAGTTATTGCCACGGTTCAAATGACATGCAACTCCGGAAATATTTAGTTATCTTGTCTAAAGAGAGACAAGATTATAAGATGAAACTCTGGCTTATGTAAAAACAAACTAAACTAAAAACTTTGTCACAGACAGCTGTAATGTTGATAATCAAAACTGGTTCTCTTAAATGGCGGCCCTATCCCCAAAAAGAATAAAATGCATGTTCTTTGAAAGAGGGAATTGGGGCTCCTGGGTGGCTCCGTCGGTTGAGTGTCTGGCTTCAGCTCAGGTCATGATCTCACAGTCGTGAGTTCAAGCCCCATGTTGGGCTCTGTGCTGACAGCTCGGAACCTGGAGCCTGCTTCCGATTCTGTGTCTCCCTCTCTCTCCGCCCCTCCCCTGCTCGTGCTCTGTCTCTCTCTCTCAAAGATAAATAAGCATTAAAATAAGAGAATTTATTTATTTATTTATTCATTCATTCATTCATTCTTTCTTTTATGAGAGGCAGCACAAGCAAGGAAGAGGGGCAGAGATGGAGAGAGAGAGAGAGAGAGAGAGAGAGAGAGAGAGAATCTTAAACAGGCTCCACGCTCAGCACAGAGCCTGACACGGGGCTCAATCCCAGGACCTGCGATCATGACCTGAGCTGAAATCAAGAGTCGGACCCTCAACCAACTGAGCCACCCAGGTGCCCCAAAAGAGAGACTGTATTAAACATGTTTTCCTATTTTCTGCATTCTTGATACTTTGGCATCTACAGCCTTGCTGGCCAGGGAATTACTGCCCTCCCCAGGGTGAGTTAATTGCTAGAGATAACAAAGGAATCGCCTACAAGCAAGACTTTCACATGCAAACCAACAAGTGTGGAGCCCACATCCTCCCCACACCTTCTCTATAGAGTTTTTTACATTCCACATCAATATTCCTGTCCTAATCACGTGGGGGCCAGGTACCAGATAACTCAAGAGAGCCCCTATACCCCAAAGCCTGCTGAAATTATTCCAACTAGCCAGTCCTAACCCTGCTTGCCCTGCCTCACTCCTTCCCACAGAAACCACGATAAAGTCTCTTGCCCATGCTCTCCCCCTGCTCCCCCTGCCTGCTGATGGATCCTGGTACTTCCCCCAAGTGACCTTGCTCCCCAGGGAATTATAACAAACTATCTTTTCAGTGGCCATCATCCCCTGAACTGTTGGTCTCATTGTACCTGAACAGTAAGAAGTCCTACATTTCAAAACAAAAAAAACCTTTAACTCAAGCCAATTGGTGAACACATGAAGTTGTTTATTTTCCAGTTCAGAATGCCTAGAAATGACAGAGGGTGATGCCTGCATCTATGGATGGTGGTCAAATTAGCCCCTTTATACAAGTAACTCTTGTTGTAACAAAAGATTAGAAGGCAGTAAAATGTGGATCCTCTGCCAGTTGAGCTATCATTGTCTGTGAGGTCTGAGCTTCAACGTCCTTGTTTGTAAACAAACAACGTCCTTGTTTGTAAAACGAGAGACTTGAACTAGGTCTCTATAAATCCTTCTAGATATATGGTATAATCTCTTAGTGTTTCTTTTAATATATTTGTATTAACAAAAATCCCCTCCATTAGCATCACTTCAAGGAGCTAAACATCATGAGAATGTTATTTTGTCTGTTGCCAATCTTGCCAGTACTTATGTTTTATTAAGTCTCCTGTTCCTGGGCCCTATCGTGTGCATATCTAAGAGTGAAAGCTCGACAGCTACTGCAGCAACAAACACAATAATGAGCAAACCAAAGTGCAGTGAGCTTCATATTGGGTACAAATGAATGGACATGAAAATAAGGTTAAGAAAACCAGCATTTTAACTGTAGGCTTGCATAAGAAAAGTTTCTACTCAGGGGTGCTTGGCTGGTTCAGTCGGTTAAGCGTCCGACTTCAGTTCAGGTCATGATCTCATTGTTGGTGGGTTCGAGCCCTGCGTCGGGCTCTGCACGACAGCTCAGAGCCTGGAGCCTGCTTCGGATTCTGTCCCCGTCTCTCTCTGCACCTCCCCCCTCGCACTGTGTCTGTATCTTGAAAATAAATAAATATTTTGAAAAAAGAATAAAAGTCTCTACTCACTTTATCTAAACCTTTCCTGCTAATAAATAAATTGGGTATTTGTAAAACGAAAGAATTGGTTGCTAGAAATATTCTCAATAACTAAGATAAGTCAAATGACAGCTTTTTAGGAATTTTAATTTTAGTTTGCTGAAGGTTTCTTTTTTTCTTTTTCAAAGTGACTGGTTATTGGTTTGGTTATTGGTTTGAGGTATTATTTCAGAGACTGATGTAAAAACTTTTTTCCATCCACTAAAAAAAGCAACAATGGGCATTTTTAATTTTATAGAAAAATGAAAAAAAAATATTAATCTGCAGCCATGCCAAAAAGGCAAACAAAAAGAGCAGCTTTTAATTAAATCTAAGGACTAGAAGTCTTGGTACATCTTTTTTTCATTTCCCTCTTCATTCCTCTCCCAGCCAGTAGCTGAACATTGCATTGTCACTGCTCCTCATCTGATTTACATTTTTCTCTCTTCAGGAAGAAGAATATTAAAAGTCACAATAGTATACATTTTAGAAGAAAATTTTAATTACTAATTCATAAGAAGTAATATCCATGTGCCAACTACGTTACACGATCTAAATTAAAACATTAAGCTGAATTTGCTCTCGGGGTTGTTAATACCAGGTAATATAGGTAAAGGTATATGTGGCTGCTTTCCATATCATGTAGGAGAAAACTCTGAGGTGAACACATTTCAGCATCCGAGTGAAGGGGCCCTCTACGATCCTTATTCTGGGGAGGCCCGTATTCTAGAAATGAGATCTAAGTCATTTAATTCAATATTAGATCGTTCCTGATTTCAACCCTCTTTCTTGGAGAGACTGCCTCTGGAAGTTAGGCATCCAGATTAAAAAGAGACTAGAAAATAAATTGGTTAAAACTGAGTCCAGATTCTGCTGTGATTCCTGTGGTGTAATTGCTTTGATATCTGAGTCTTCTGGTGACTAGACTCCACTTAGCAATTTTAATAAGGATGGCAGTTATTGAAACAAGAAGACATCAATCCCCAGCCCAGCATTATCAGCACACATGAAAAGTAGAAATTATCTGATGAGTATTCCTAAAAAGTAGGACTCAAGCAACTTGAACAGAACCGAAACCCCAGAAAGTCGTCAATACCATAACTCTTTCCATATAAGCATGGTAGAAAATTAAGAATTGTATTCAAACCAGTTATTTAAATAACTAAAACGTACATGCAAAAACAAAGAGCTCATGTGGTATCTCATCTCTCTAAAATGAAAGAAGTTGTCTCCCTAATTACAATCATGTCAGCAACTTGATCGTTTTTTATTATCGAAGAGTGGAAATGAATTATTCTTTACTATTCTCTGACCCACTTAATGCCTTACACAGAATAAATCTTCAAAAAAGATTTTTTAATGTTTATTTATTTATTTTGAAAGAGAGAAAGAGCATGAGCCGGGGAGGGGCAGAGGTAGAGGGAGAGAGAGAATCCCAAGCAGGTTCCGTGCTGTCAGCCCAAAGCTGGACAGGAGGCTCGATCTCCCAAATTGTGAGATCATGACCTGACCTGAGCCGAAATCAAGAGTCGAAAGTTCGACTGAATGAGCTAGCCAGGTGCCCCTTCCATAAATATTTTTAAATCAATGTGTTCATTATTTTAATTTGATATAGGAAATGATTTTTCAATACATGCTGAGAAATCCCTTGAAAAATACACATTTCTTATTCTGGTTAAATGTAAAATTGGAGATGAAATGACTTCCCAATATTGTAATTTGAAACATGTTTTAAAGAAAAATTGTCATCAGATTTAATAGAAAATTTCTAGAGGCGTTTCTTCTTTAATGTACATTAACTTAAACACAACTGGCCTGGGGTGATAAAACAAAAGTGGGTCATATTTATAGTAACAAGCACATTTTTTGCTTCTTCCCATCCTAATGTCTTACCTCCTCTCCCATCAAAAGTTCCCATACCCCTTCCAACTGTGTGTATATGTGCACATTAGGTTTCAGTGTCTATCAAGGTCTCCCCGTCAATTGGTTGTATCCATGGTGGACCAGTTGGTTGTGGACCGGCCTCACGCTATAGCTTGGCCTCCTGCACTTGGACCTGAAAGTGTCTCTCAGTAGACCTGGGCATTGCCTCAGTGTCTCCACACTCGATGCTGGGGACATTGTTGCCCAGTGCTGGCAGTGCTCCTGCCTTGGGTCACAGGGCACCAGCACCACGCTGGACAGATGTTGTACGAACCCCTCCCTACAACCTTTCACTACGCTATTAAATTATTCACACTACCCTGACTTATACATTCAACAGACTGTAGAGCTTTCACTAGGAGAACTTTTACTAGTGCTCAATTCTCTGTGGGATTAATGGGAAATGCAAATAAAAACTACAATGAGAATTTTCCTACCTGATAAAGTAATACTCAGTGGAATTGTAAATGGATGCAGCTCACTGAGAGCCCAAATATATTTTAAGAATCACAACATTTGAGGGGCGCCTGGGTGGCTCAGTTAGTTAAGTGTCCAACTTCGGCTCAGGTGATGATCTCACAATTCGTGGGTTCAAGCCCCGCCTCGGGCTCTGTGCCGACAGCTCAGAGCCTGGAGCCTGCTTCGAATTCTGTGTCTCTCTCTTTCTATCCCTCTGCCACTCGTGCTCTCTCTGTCGCTCTCTCAAAAATAAAGGAAGAAACAAACAAAAACAGAATCACAGCATTTGTAGTTCTTAAACCAGTAATTCCACTTTGGAGAATTATTCTTCAAGACATAATGCAATATGGGGAAAAGGTTGTATAATGAGGATGTTCGTTTACAGTATAGTTTAGAATTGTGAAAAGTAAAAACAATTCAATTCTCAAAACCAGGAGAATGATTATATTAATTCTGAGGGAATGATTAAGCTAATCATGCCATAACCACTCAATAGAAAACAAGTATAGAAAATGCACATTTGCGAGTAAAGGGAAAAAATGGCATCTCTCCATTATTGTCTAACTGAATATGTAAAAAGCTTAGAAGGGATACATAAAAATTACATTTGTTATCATTTTTTTTAATGTTTATTTGTTTTTGAGAGAGACAGAGACAGAAGCGAGTGGGTTAGGGGCAGAGAGAAAGGGAGAATCCAAAGCAGGCTCCAGTCTCTGAGCTGTCAGCACAGAGCCCAATGCGGGGCTCGAACTCACAGGCTGTGAGATCATGACCTGAGCCATAGTCAGACACTCAACCAACTGAGCCACCCAGGCGCCCCAAAATTGCATTTGTTATAATGATAGGGTTGTAGGAAAAGATTTTTTTCTCTAATTTTAGCTTTGTGGAGTTGCTGTTTCACGTTGTAAATCATGACTGCAAGATAAGGTAAAGGATACATTAATAAATGACTGCTTACGACTTTTTCAATTAAAGCGATCACATACCTTCCCACATTAAGAGTTAACCACTATAGCCCAAAGCCGGTACAGTCATCAACAACTTCAAATCACCAACTGTTATAAAAAGTTCTAATTGCTTCTAACATAGCATCACTGAAGTCTGGCTGAGCGCCTCTCAAGTGCCCTGCAGAGTTTCTCAGCTTTTCCAATTGCACACTATTCCACGAGATTGGCTGGGGCCCTTGGTCAATAAGAAGACAAACAGGTCTTCTTCCATGGCCTTTGTCTGATATATCTGAATCTCAGCTAGAATGGAATGATCGCTATAATTATGAGTCACCTTCTAAGTTTCTCATGAAAAGTCAGTCTGAAATACTACTGTTGTAAACTATATCACAGAGCTGTTGGAGATACTTAAATCACACTACATCAAAGGAAGGAAGGAACGCAGAAGAGAGGAACTATAATATAATGTTTCAAATGACATCAGGATCAAAGAGGTGATTTGTGACTTTTGCTTCAGAGCAGTTTTAGCTGAGCCCCCACAAACTGGAAACTGAGGGACAGATGGCAGGTTCATGGGCAGGATGCACCAGACATGGCAGTCATGGTCAGTAAATATAAAAAGCAGGGCTAGGGCCCTCAGACCCATTCCTGGGGTACCATGCTTTGGTCAAACATACACAGATCCCAGAATGTCTACGTGGACAATGTTGAGCATACACCAGTAACTGCTGACATCTTGTGACAAAGAAGATCAGAACTTTGCAGAGTGTGGACAGCTCTAAAATTAGTGACTATTCTAAAGAAGTCTAAGACCATGAAAACCCAGGGTGACTGATCTGTTGTCTAAATCTCACCCCCTTCTTCAAGGTTCAGCTATGACTTTAGTGTTGTGATTTGGGGGAAAGTCCCTTGGTCTTTCTGGGACTCAATTATGTCATTTTTAACAGAGTTCTAAAACTAGAACATTTCTACCATCATCTCCAACTCCAAAATTCTCTGAGTCTCTGATGCAAAAACGTCACAAAACATTCCAGGTCACATTATTGCTGCCTCCTGTTAAGCTTTCCAAGCACTTACTATCGGCAACTTGCAATTTACCAGGAAGCTGATCTTTACTGACATCTGAATGTCTTCACTGGATCCTTTCTTCCCAACTTGATCTGAAACTAACCCTCAGGGTCAAGTGTTCTATTTGTCCAGAGGATGTAATAGTGCATGTCAAATGAATGTTCATTTGAGAAATGAATCAATGAATTACTACATTCTCTTGCATCCACATGCACTAAATACTTAAAGATAAAGGAAAGGGAAAATTACATCTGAAAGCTGCCTTCCCTTTTATCTCATTGGAAAATGTCACTGGGTCCCCAGGAAGTAGAGTTTGAGACAATGATTAGCATGAAGAAAGCATATTAGAATATGCTCTTCAGATTAATAACCTTGGGTAGAAGGAAGTAGGATGAGACAGAGGGAGAAAGGAGGTGTGCTAGAGTCACAACAGAGGACTCAGCCAACCCCAAGGAAAGGCCTAGAACTGCAATGATGCTTAGAATGGTCCCAAGTGGACCAAGGATTGAAGCATTTATACCCTCCTCCCACCTTCCCATACAGAGCGGCCATTGGACGAGGGCTGCCTACAAGAAAGGAAGGTGACCTTGGGTGAGGCTCTCCAAAGGCAATCCCCAGAGAGGGATGGCAGCTAGGGGACAGTCACTGGGGGAAGGAGCAATTTAGTGCTGTGAGGGCAGGGCAGCTGAGCACCTCCTGCACAAAGAGACTGCCTACTCTCTACCACCCTTATTATTATTTTTTTTTTTTGTATAGAACTTTACTGCTTACTAAATGCTTTCACACAACCTAACCCCCTTAATCCAGACAGTAATCCTGGAAAATGTGAGTTATTGCAAGTGAGTTTTGCAAGTATATGTAAGGTGTCCCCTGGGGGATCCCAGAACTAGGGAAAAAATAAATTGAAAGTCCAGAGATATAGAGGATGAGTTGTATTCTTACAATTGCATGCTGGGTGAGCTGAGGATAATCTGTCAATCATTATGGCTGTTGTCACATGGGAAAAAAAAACTAAATCAAATGATATTGTACTCACTTTCTTCGGTAGCCACCTCATTCCTCTTATTCATTTTAGATTATGATCATTTAAAACTCCAGGACTTTTACATATGAATAGCTGTGAAGTCCTGTGTTTATGCAAATTATATTTTTTCTATGATCTACCAAGAATGTTTATATTTGTGCCTTGTTAAGGATGGTAAATTTGTACTCCCCAAATCCATATGTTGATGGATTTCCAATGTGATGGTATTTGGAGGCAGGGCCTTTGGGAGGTAATGAGGTTTACTTTTTTTTTTTTTTTTTTTTTTAGTGTTTTATTTATTTTTGAGAGAAAGAGACAGAGCGTGAGTGGGGGAGGGGTAGAGAGAGAGGGAGACACAGAATCCAAAGCAGGCTCTGGGATCTGAGCTGTCAGCACAGAGCCAGATGCAGGACTCGAACCCATGAACAGTGAGATCATGACCAGAGCCAAAGTCAGACGCTTAACCAACTGAGCCAGCCCTTGGGAGATAATGAGGTTTCGTTGAGGTCATGGGATGAGGCTCTTATGATAGAATTAGTGCACTTACTAGAAGAGGGAGAGACACCCAAGCACACTATGTGACCATGTGGCAAGAAGGCAATTGACTGCAAGACGGGAAGACAGCCCACACCAAGAACCAAATCTACTGGCACCTTGATCTTGGACTTTGTAACCTCCAAAACTATGAGGAATAAATGTCTGTTGTTTAAGTCACCCAGTCTCTAGTGTTTTGCTATACATTTGTAAGACATCCCTAAAAAATTATCATTTCGTAGTTTTGGTCTTTTGTCCTCACCTGATAAGATTATTTTATTCTTGATGCTAATATCTAGATGATTACCTACGATTCCTACCTGCATTCCAAGCACACTTTTGTAAGCCCACCTTCAATGTTTTGGCAGCGTTTTTAACGAAAAGAGAGCAGATTATGATGATCCTCCTTCGGTTTGCCAACAAGCCAGCATCATATCTGTTTAATGAATGAATATTACCTTATGACATATGACTTTAGTGTCTGCATTTGTCATCTAAAATAGTAGTGTCCAAATTGTTTCTTAGCAATAAAGCTTTGTTTACATAAAATCTGCCTCCAAGTAATGAAATACCAAACAGATAGAAGCAGAGTTTCTCTGGTTCAAGTGGGTGGTGGAATGAGGGGTCCAGCCTCCTTTAGCAACTGCTCTGCCTTCTCTGTAGCAAGTGCTTTTGAGAAACTCCTGAGGTTATCTCCACGGACACCTAGAGCTTTGCAGGTTGCACCGGGAAAACTTCTGTGCAAATGTATTGTAAGGCATGTTGTCAAATGCCTTGCTGAAATCAAGGCACCGATTCACCCATATAATACATACACGCACACACACACACACACACACACACACACACGGTAAGTTTCTTATGATTTGTCCCTGGGAAGCCCATGCTGATTCCACGTAATCATTACTTTCCTAGGTGCTCACAGAACATTTTTTCCAGAGTATATTAAGGGAGAGTGTCAGGCTTGTTTTTCTATAGTTTCCAGAGTCCACATTTTCTGCATTTTTAAAAATAACATCTCCAGTCTCTGACACCTCTTCTGTTCTCCACCTGTAACACCTGTAAGTTGTTTATGAATTCTTGTGTATAATTAATTTACCCAGGGCAATGGCTCTCAAAGATGGCTGCATATTAGAATCCCCCAAGGAGGTTTCTAAAAAAATTCCCGTGCCTGGGTCCACACCTCATACCGATTAAATCAGAGTCTCTGGAAGTATTTCTAAAGACTTCTCTTGCAATTACAATATGAAGCTAGGGTTAAGAAGCAGGGATCTCGGCTTGGCTTAAATTCATTTTAAACACTTACATGTTCCTTTACCATCTATTCCCTTTCCATGGGCTTCAATTTCTCTGTTCTTCATTTTCTCACTAAAAGTCCATCGCCAAAATTCTGAAGAGAAAAGTAAAATCTAAGCTAAACAGTTTTACTTCCTTTTGATCACTTGTTCACCTAAGCCTCAGTGATAGCCTATGCTTTCCGGGCCCTTTGATTAACAACAGAAGTTAAAACAGTTATTAACATCTTTTTCAAATCTCTGTTAAATAAAACAATTCTGATAGGCTTTTAAAAATCATATGGCTTCTTTCTCTCGCTCTTTTTTTTTTCCTTTAATCTCACCCAGTTGCTATCTGCCATGATTCTACTTCTGGTTTTATAGATTCCATACTTAGCAAGGAAATTCCTTTGCTATAAATCAGTCATTGTTCAAGAAAATGTCAGTGACAACGGTGGTATTATCTTTTCCTTCCTGTGTTACAAATGTAAGTTCACTGTGTATCTATTCTCTAGCACTGCCATATAGCATCCTACTCCACACGCATTATCTCTAATTCTCTTTACTGCTTTCTCTCTTTAAGAGTTGCTGAGTGTTACTCGTACAATTGGAAGGCTCCATAGGGTGGGCTGGAATTTATAAAGTATATTCAAGTATGTGATTACCTCCGTATTTTGTTCTGCAGTTCTGTCTGGGCAAGATTCTAGAATTTCATGTTGAATTCTTTTTCACTCAATCGTGCATATAATTTTTAGAAATATTTTACACTTTCTCAGGAGGCTGTCCATCTGAAAATTTAAGCTATAGTCCAGAAAACCCCACCCTTTTCTTGACACCATCAATACAGCCAACTGTTCATATAACATGTCTGCTTTTCTCTTTAAAGCCAGGAGCACCAAATGGAAGAATAACTCAAAATCCTTCAGGGTTCTGCAAAGTCCTTAGAAATCCATCCTCAATATTCATTGTGGTTCTCTTATTGATCTCCCTGTGAAGGGGCAGAAATGAGGCATGCTTGATTGATTGCATGAGTCTGAGCAGATTTTCTTCCAGGTAGGAAAGCAATACACTTCCTGATGAGCCCCTGCTAAGGCACCGACACTGTGAGGTTGTTACCAACACAGTAAGGTTCTCAAACTAGTGAGGAGATTTCGTCCTTGGGAGTGGCTATCACCCTCACTATCCAGTTGGATTTGGGTTACTGCTTTTTTCTTCTGAAGGTCTCACTTTCCTCCTTAGCAGATCTTCTAAACTAATATTTAAAATGGTGCTTACATTTAAAAAAAAAAAAAATGTTTATTTTGAAAGAGAGAGAACACGCACAAGCAGGGGTGAGGTTCAGAGAGAAAGAGAGAGAATCCCAGGCAGGCTGTGCATTGTCAGTGTGGAGCCCGACGTGGGGTTCGATCTCACAAACTATGAGATCATGACCTGAGCCAATATCAAGAGTCAGATGTTTAACCAGCTGAGCCACCCAGGTGCCCCACATTTTCCTTTTCTTTCTCACACCTTACATTTGCAAACTGTGAGACTCCCGTTTTGATCCACGTTTACATCCTCAAAATCCATTTTATACTGGCTTTTTTCCTTCTTCTCCCAAATTCTTTTTTCTTCTGTCAAACCCAGAAATCACAGAACGATTCCCTTAGAGTACAAATTCCTTCGGGGCTCCAAAAGAACACTTGTGGCTTCTCAAGCAAACTGTGCCCCACCCCTTGCTGACCGTACACACGTTGACCACCTGCAAAACCCTTATGTCCTGGTTGCACTGGGTCTTTCGGGAAATTTACCGAATATACATGTACACGTTCCTTATCTTGATTTGTAAGACGTGTTATTATTCTGAGAGTTAACATCTAGTACTAGTTAGTGTCTATAGTGGACGAGGCATTAGCCCAATGTTAGGAAGCCAAGGGTTCGGGTCCCACCATTCCCTTTCAACTGGATTATCTTGAAAAACCCCCTCCGGCACCTGAGAGTCAGCTTCTGCATCTGTGAAATGGGAGCAAGGAGTGAGAGGAGATTGCACCAGGCTGACTTTCCAAATCTTTTTTTTTTTTTTCCAATCTGCATGACCCTTCATATGAAATCATATTGAAAATCTCTAAAACATAAAAGATCAGATGAGAAGGACTGAGGTTTGGAGTAGGCAGGTGAACCTCCCTACCAGGTGCTGATCTTTCTCCTGACCCTGTCACACTTCACCGCTGTCCGGTGACATCACCTCTGACTGCACACGGTACAGTTGGAAAACAAGTCAGACGTTCTGAAAATTCACTGGGCCCGGCAATCACGTGGGCACTTGCTAACATAGCAAATTACTGTGCAAACCGCCCCCCCCCCTCTAAAAAATAAAGAGTCTAGGAAGTTGCCATCTACCATTTTTATTGAGGATCGGGGATATAGAAGGGTACAATGACCACAGCTAGAGGAACACTAAACCGAGCGAATGTGGAGTTTCTTTACGCCCCTTTCAGTAAGAAGCCAAGAAAGACGGAGCATACCCTCATTCTACACTTTTTGTATCTGCCCCACGTGACCCTGGGCAAATTACTTCACTTTTTCTGTGCTCACGTGCAAAATGAAGGCATTCATGGGGAGCCTGGGTGGCTCAGTCGGTTAAGCGTCCGACTTCAGCTCAGGTCACGATCTCGCGGTGCGCGAGTTCGAGCCCCGCGTCGGGCTCTGGGCTGATGGTTCAGAGCCTGGAGCCTGCTTCCGATTCTGTGTTTCCCTCTCTCTCTGCCCCTCCCCCGTTCATGCTGTGTCTCTGTCTCTCACTGTCTGAAAAATAAATAAACGTTAAAAAAAATTAAAAAAAAAAAAAAAATGAAGGCATTCATAATAATGCCCACCTCAAAGGATCGTCACCAGGACTAAGTGATAAAGTTCATGCGAAATACTTAGAACAACGCCTGGAGCCTGTTTGAAGCTCAGCAAATACCAGTGCTCACTGTGTGTCAAACATGACACAATCTGCCCGCACACTTAAATCCAATATGGCAAATATTGTAGATGTTGCTCTCGCTGATTCCTTTCCTGCTCTGTGTTCTGTGATTTGCCCCTGCATCACTGGTCACCTCTCGCTTCTTTTTTCTTTCCTTCCTTTTTTTTTTTTTTTTTTTTTATCTTTTATTTTTGGAGCCTTCGTTTTCCCATCTGTAGGATAGGACTAGTATCGTTTGATTCAATCCACATAAGAGGATGGTCAACACAGGAAAAAAAAAAAGTTTGCATGTCGCTTGCAGGCCTTTAGAAGAAAGATGTTTTGTTATATACACCAAGCAGCATTATTTGGATATTTAGTATGTTAATATAATTTTCGTCAGCATCTCAGAAGGCTAGCTTATTTATGTACACAATTAGTGAAACAGAATGTGGAAAATGGTGGGCGGTGGTAAAACACAGACCATTTCCCTGCGTGAAAAAAGACCCATAAGTCACAGGAGACAGACTGAGATGTGAAGGTCACTCACTTATTCGCAGGAATAAATTATATTATACCATCAAGTAAGTTTCTTCAGCCAGTCATAAAGAAGAATACGGCTAAGTAATTTACTCGCAAATGATGGTTATAAACCACTCACACTCTAACAAATCAAATTACATCACACAAACCACCTCCTCGTGCTCACAGGGTTACCGAAGTGGGAACGGGATCAGAGACCCCGCCGCTTAATCGGCTTCTCAATTCCTGCAAAAGACCACGCCCGTTCAGCGCTGAAGATCAGCAGAGGAGTTAAATTGCACTTCAGGCCAAAAACCACTCCACCGTGATTCCCTCCTTGAATATCAAGAACCACACCCCTGACACTGAGCGTATGGAGGAGGTTATCTCCCCGGCCGCGTCTATAGGCTTTGCCTGATGCAACCAGACTCACGCTTCGCTCAGGAGAGTCCATTTTTTTTCTGCCGAACTAACCGCCTTGGAGAAGTAGATTTGGGACCATGTAAGCATCTTCGGTCTGAGGAGCTGAGGGGAGGCAGCTCCTAACAAGGCTAAAAGTGAGAACAAAAATAGGTAAAGAATGATACGCAAATTAGTGGAAGGCTTCTCATCGTTTAATCTCCGATTAAAGTCATACAATATTGGAGGTGTAAAATTTTAAGGGAAATGACAAGATTGACTGCATGCTGACTACAGACCAGCAGAGGGCAGGTATAGGAGTTATTGTCCCCATTTTACAGAGGAAGGACTAGAAGCTCAGAGAGATTAATTCCCTTGCCTAAGAGTACTCAGTTTAGTTACGGGCGGTACAAGGATTTAGTTCAAATTTGTCTGTCTCCAAGGCCCATGGTTCCAATGAATCACCAAGGTTCTTTTGAACAATCTATAATGCCTTTGCCCGTAATCTGTGATGACAAATATCTGTTTATTTGGGAGCCAGTTCTGACTGTCAGTAGATGTGGTCTTAGCAGAAAGAAAGCCATAATGAGTTAAAAAAAAAAAAAAAAAAAAAAAAAAAAAAAAAAACAAACCTACAAAAAGCGAAGGTTTGGAGAATAAGGGCCATTGCTAATTGCTCACCATTCTGATTTTGCCTAACCTCTTAATGTTGCAGAGAAGAAACTGAGAACCCGGGGGACCAGTTGGCCCAAATCCTGTGATATCTAGCATCCACATCTGCTGCCTGATTACAGACCTTTTCCCACTCCCCCAAGATGCTGGTAAGAAGGAATGATAGGATTTGTTTGCACACCTCCTCTGACATTCCCAGCGTGCATGGCTACTTACTTCTACTAGTTATCCAAGGCATTTAGCATAATGTCTTTCACCACAAAGAATAAGGCAACTTTATATCACTATTTTTTTTTTCCAGTTTCACTGAGAAAAACTGACTTTCGACACCGGTACAGGTGTGGGGTGTACAGCATTATAGTTGGATTTACATAGATTGTGAAACGATGACCACAGTAGGTTCAGCCAACATCCACCTTCACCTCCAACTTCTTCCTTTCTTAACTGCAGATTTATATGTTTACATGATTAAAAAAAAAATCAAACAGTACAGAGGCATAAAGGATAAAAAACATAAGTTCTTTTCACTAAATCCCATTCCTCTCTCCTCCCCTATAGGACCGCTCTTAACACCTTTAAGAGGTCACAAGTCTTAAAAGTTCATAAAGAGATCTCCTTTAAGAATTTTTCTAGACAGTTACAGATGTGATAGATGTTCATGCTCAAATACAGTGCTGCAGGGCTTCATTTAAATAAGGTCATACTGCAGAAACTACGTTGCAACTCGCATTTGTTCATTTCACAATTCCCTCCTCTTTCTACTTCCTTATGCAGTGCCGTTAGAACTCTCCACTCTGGGGGTGTCTGGGTGGCTCAGTCAGTTACACATCGAACTCTTGGTTTCAGCTCAGGTCATGATCTCACAGTTTTAGGAGTTCAAGCCCTACATTGTGCTCTCTGCTGGCAGCGTGGAGCCTGCTTGGGATTCTCTCCCTCCCTCTCAAAATAAATAAATAAACCACCACAACAGAAAAGAACGCTTCACTGTAAAGCCTCCTATTGAGAGGATGGGACATCATTTGCAAACATTCAGACGCACACCCCTTGAAGTTATCTTTACTCAGAAGACTTACTGATGCACCTACTGATTTAACCACGTTTACGAGAATGTTTAGGCTGCCTCTCAGGGAAGACATTTTTTTAAAGCATTCTTGACTACCTTAAAGATTCTCAAGCCAAAATTCTAAAAGTAACTTCTGACGCATCCTTCCTTCTAACACCCCTTTCACTATTCACCAATTTCTTTCAATTTTAGCTCCCAAATAGCTTTGGAGTTTTTCCATGTCTCCCATTCTCTACCATCACCACCACCCTAGACGAACCTACTGTCACCCCTCCTAGACAGCCTTCCTGTTCTTTCTGTGGCCTCTTCTGGTCCATTCGCCATCTTGCAGCTAGCATCATTCCTTGTGACATAAGTAACTTCTTGTATTCTTTCTACAATAAGAGGTCTTCATTTCTTTTGAAATATTTAACAATTGTCAATATTTAACCTTTCTCGCTCCCACATTGCCAAACAAAATCGTGGATGTTTTCATGCAGGTAGCCAGTTCAAGCCTCAAAAAAAGTATATCGTATGGTTCCAAACTCCAGAAACTTCTCTTTTCTGGTTCTTCCATTTTGTGAGAAATATTAACTCTGGCAACTGACTCTTTACCTTTCGTGTTGAGCCAGATTTTTTTTTCCCCTTGAACTTTAAAGAGTATTGTTAATCTTAAAGGATTACCCATTTATCTTGTAACTTTTGCATGAAGGCAAGAGTTTTCATTCTTCTTCTGAAACTTTAGAATTACACCTATTGTCCAAGATGGCTAAGAAGTAAATGTGTGTGTGCGTATATATGAATATATATATGTGTATATGTATACATATGTATATATATATATATATATGTATATATGTGTATATATGTGCATATGTGTGTGTATGTGTGTATATGTATATATATTATATATAATATATATATTCCCATTTCATTAGAGATGCCATTTATTGTTGATTTCCTTCTCAGCAAGCATCTGTGGTTTTGATTTGTTTCTACAAATTGACATGATAGGATGTTGAGCAGCAGGCTGACAATGACTTTTGTTTTCAGTGCAGAGATTTGGAAAGTTGCATTTTCTAGTCCACAACCAGACTCCAGTAACACCCTGCTTTCAGGCTTGTCCACAGTGCCAGCTCATTTGACCCCCAAGAGTGGTATTGTTGTGATGGACAAATTGAGCGAAGCTGCCACTCTAAAACTAAAAGTGGCAACAGGAAACTAGCAACCCACAACTAGCAAGAACCAGCAGGATAAACCTGTATTTAGACAGAAAGCGGTTTATTACAGCCTGCTGAAATTACTAAAAGTAGAAAAGTAATCCATGTCCTCCAAACCCATTGATGAATTATTCTCCCAAATCTTTAGATACGCACTTAGATCAGCTGTGGACCCCTGAAACATTCCATGACAAGACCTTTCTCTTGTTTTATCATGAGGTTATTGTAATATATTACTAGAGCCAGTCATTCTTAGTATTAGAAGACGTGAGTTCACTACCGAGCAGAAACATTTTTGTTTTTTTAAGGACAGAGGTTTTCAAACATTTCATTCTGGTGTTGCCAAAGGAAATTTAATTATGCACACGCTAGAACACTTTTGACATATAATATTTTTTCATATGATTAATTAATTGCAAAAGATGTCATTTCTGGCATATGCTGAATATTGATATTTTAAAAATAAAATATTCTACTCTTTCAGATGTTTCTGATGAAATACAAATATCATAACAATCAGTTACCCATAATTATCCACTAAAAAATAAATAGTTGGAAATTGTATGTTGTTCCTTTTTTTCCTAAAACATTTCCTAAAACATTTTTAGTGCAAAGTATTTACATTTCACTTTCCTTATGAAATGTTATCCTAAAGTAACATTTTATGCTTGAAAATCTCTTATTGTCTTATCATGATTCTCTGCAATTTTATCTATCTATATACATAAAATACAGTTTTAAAAAAATTTCCTGTGAGCATAACACTCAGGTTAAAATAATATTATAATGCACATAATGCATACGGTTGAAATATTTCTTCTGGGTTTATTTGCTATTATTTTTGTTATTAGTAAGTAATTTATCAAAACCTCAAAAATATAGTATAAATGTTGATAAACTAATCCTAAGAAGTACAATTTTATTTTAGATCCATCTAAGTAAATTAACGTGCATTGCTGTAACAACATAGATGGAACTAGAGAGTATTACGCTACGTGAAATAAGTCAGTCAGAGAAAGACAAATACCGTATTATTTCACTTATATGTGGAATTTAAGAATCAAAACAAAGAAAGGGGGAAAAAAGAGAGAGAGAGACAAAGCAAGAAACAGACTTTTAGCTATCAAAAACAAACTGATGGTTTGGGGCGGGATGGGTGAAATGGGTGATGAAGATTAAGGAGGGCACTTGTCATGATCTACATCCAGGTGATGTATGGAGGTGTTGAATCACTGTACTGTATACCTGAGACTATTATAACATCATACGTTACCTATATTGGAATTAAATAAAAACTTAATAAAAAATGTTAATGTGGTTGCTTATGAGGCCTTTGTTAAAGAAATTGTCCCATTGACCCTCATTTGGGATCGGGGTTTGTACTTATGACAGAGCACCATTGTAAAATTTCAGACAGGCAATAAGCTTTCCTTTGGGAAGTATGAAAAGGGCAAGAGGGATGCAAGCAAGGACCAACTAGACCATCGGCAATTGGTCGGGAAGTCTGGGGAAAAGAGCATATGGAATATTAAGAACTGAAAATTGATTCCCTTAAAATTATGCATAGCTATGTTCCCCTTGGAGAGTTTTTGTGCAGAAGATAACTGCTTTCAAACACTGATAGTCTTTCCCTCCAATAAGCCTTCCCAACAAGGCAACGATGACCAGAATGCAGCGTGGTCAGAGTTTACTTTCCGGACTGCATGTATCTATTTGAATAAAACTAAACATGCTCTCCAAGAACAAGAAACAACTCTTCTCTCCGTTGTTATGATCCTCTTACACTATTAATACAAGGCCATGCACTTGAGGATATAAAATAACAGTTAATAATGATTTCTGAGATAACCTCATTTAAACTTAGCTTTGTGAAACTCTATACAATTAAAAAAAAAAGAAAGAAAGAAAGAATCCTTTGGATTGTGATGGTATAAAAACAAAAAAAGGGTTGATATTTAATATATTTTAAATTACTTGTCTGCTCTAACTGTTGCATGTATGTCACAAACACACATATTCTGGTGATATCCTAAGTACAGCTCAGTGCTAAGCAAAGTGAAAAAGTCAGAAAATAACAGGGCAGAGATTACAGCAAGGTTACCATTGGGGGAGGGGGAAAAGTGGCTCCTAAGGAATAATAGATTTTAAATTGGAGGTCTTTACTTAAAACCTTCAGGAAATAAAAAGGGTCAAAAAAAAAAAAAAAAGAAAAAGAAAATTGCACAGGGGTTACATTGCTTAAAAAGACAATCTTGTTTCTCTTTCAAAAATTGCTGTACTTTTTGGAAGAGGCCTTTGACAATGGATGTCACCGCTTAAGGAGCACTGCTCAATAAAAGAGTGGTTGAGAATTCTGAGTTTTATGGTACTTAGATGTTTCTGTCAGTTTATAGAAAATGGTGCAGTTTTGACCAATTTGATTTAAGGAACTGGAAACTCTAATGTAAATTAAGAAGTTAAAGTAATTCTTAAGGTTTGTTTTTTTTTTTAATTTTTGCAATCAGGAATAGATCTTATTTTAAAATAGTCAAATTAAAACTTTATTGACTCTAGCATCCTAAATGAAATTATGCAATTGTTTAAAAAGAAAAGAGTCTGTTTTCATTGGTAAGGAAAACAAATACCTGTGTAATCACGGAAAATCTCTCCACATCCGTCCACTTTTATACATTTGCTAAAGAGAATCCTGTTAATGTTGATAGTGTAGGCTTATTCACTGTCCAAACTGAAGTTTTCTAATGTCAATCAGAAGACAATAATGTGTTTTAATTTCTTAACGTGTGAATTAAATAGCTATTACATTAACAGACAAGAACTCCAGCTTAGTCAGTATGTTCCATTTCATAATAATAGTGATAAAGACATGGGATTAACAAAAGCTTACACAGTATTTCCCAAGTAGGTATATAAGTGGAACCCTGTTTCATATGTCTGTTATTTCCTGAATCACATGCCTGGTACACGATATTCTCCCAATTAAAAAAAAATTAATAAATTACGTTTCCTCGAGTCATTAGCCTATTTCGTCTAGAGCTGTCATATATGCATTTAAAATGAGGCTATGACATTTAGTAGATGCTAGAGGTATAGTTTCAAGTGAATTCACGCTACTGGAGTTTATAAAATGAAAACAAAGGATGGAGTACAGGAAGAGAAGCCAGAATGGCAACAGTGGTAGTCTTATGATTCCTATCACCCAGGCTTCAACCAATTTCATGAGGCGTTATCCTTCTGTCCCCTGGGTAGGCAACATTGGATGGGGCCAAAGATAAATACAAGACCAGAAGAAAACAAGAGCCTGAGTCTTGGGCTGGGGGGGGGGGGGGGGGGGGGGGGAGGGGAAGGACAGTGGTACAGGAAGATTTAAGCAAAGGCCACAGAAGGAGCACAAAGGGAACACAGAGAATTTGACAGTTATTCCTAGTGAAGATTCAAAGTAGGAAAGAAGTGAAACTAATTCAAGCTCTTTTTCTTCTAGTTGTATTTCCCTAATGTGTGTTCTTTAGGTGAAGGCCTGTGATTTACCTTCAAGTTCTGGTGGTTGCTTATTCCAGACTGGAGTTATCGCTAACAGTTCGGGGGCACATACTGTGAGCCAGGAGCTGGGATCGGTATTTTACACACATCACCCCATTTTCATCCCCATGACTACTCTAGGAGGTGGGCAATGTTATTATCCCTATTTTATGGTTAGGCAACTGGAGCTTAGAGATGCTACCTTAAGTTTACCTCTCACAGGAGAGTCATGTAGCTAGTTGAAGTGTCAGAGGAAAAACCTAAGGCTCATGTTTCTTTAAATTCAAAGCTCTTAAATCTCTCAGCCAGGGAGACACTGCAAGATTAGTGACATTCAAATATGCCTTTGAAATCCAAGTGCAAATTTCATTTGTTAATAATCACCAGTTGATTCAATTAAAGTACAAACTCCTAATTAAACAAATAGTTAAATGTGTATGATGTGAGCAGAAGGATATTTTGTATTTTTTTCCCCACATTCATTTTCCCTAATGAAGATATTGAGATGGGATTTCAGCCTTGGCAAATGTCATAGGAGCATATAATCTACATATGTTTTCAAACAAATGTATCTAAATATATGTGGATATAGTTACATACATACTTGTCAATCCTTACATGTCAACACATACATTTATATCTAAAAAAAAAGGTTTTACATCTTTAGTATCTGTCATTCCCCAAATCAATGAATAGATTTAGTGCAAACCAAATTTGAAAACACTAACATCATTTTGAGAGACATCATCAAAAGGACTTAAAAATTCATCTGGGCAAATAAAGAGAAGGAGATTACTTGCTTTATTAGACGCTAAAATGTTAGACGCTTAAATCATTAAAACACTATAAGATGGACCAATGGGAAAAAACAGTAAAGCAACAGTCACTGATGTGCCCACAATGTGATTCAAAAATACCATCTACTAAAGGAAAAGACCTGGATCGGTTATTAAATAATACAGAGGAAATAGAATATTGGGGGGGGGGGGGAGGAACAACAAACTTAAACTGTTGCATTTGTGAAGATTTAAACAGGTTAGAGAATTCAAAAACTACTAATACAAGAGCTCTGAAAGGCGGTCAAAACATGCTTAAGATAATCACAGAGTTGATTAAATTTTTAAGGAAAGATTATAACTCTATGCTTTCCTTTGTAACAAAATTCCCCCTAGTGCCCTTAATCTAGAATTCTGCATAAATCTTGGACTCACTAAGCAACGTTGCATATATAAGAATTAGGTTGTGTTTTTTGAGACTATGTTATACTCTTTTTCATTTGCAACAGTTTTTAAAACTTGTATATATACTATTGTATATATGTATGTATACACATGTATTTTACACTCAATATAAAGTCTAAAAGTGAGAGGTTAACAATGTTGAACTGTAGCTACCTGCCAGCAAACACTTTGTAAGGCACTAGACCCTTGGCTGTATCTGTGTTTCCTGCTACAGCTACAGACCAAACAGAGGGTTAAGAATACAGGCCTTCAGTTTGGTCTTATCCTCATAAAAGATGGGTACAAGTCTAAGATATCATTGAGAGATCCTTTATTTCTGTGGATTCTGTTGAGTTTGTTACCCCGTGGAGAAATGCCTGTCCAGACATATTTGTCCTTTGCTGCTGAAATAGTGTTTTGAAGTGATTGCAATCATGAATAGTGTTTCCTTGATTTACTGGATTGGGGGAAAGTGGGTTTTGTCTCAGCCTTTATCCCTCCTTCTTCCCCTGAAGAAACTTTTTAAAATCGGGCTGGTCGTTTTAATTGTGGTTTCTGAGTATCAGGAGGATGTTTTATAAAATTATGTCTCTCGGGGTGCCTAGGTGGCTCAGTCTGTTGAGCGTCTGACTTCCGCTCAGGTCATGATCTCACAGCTCATGAGTTCGAGCCCCGCGTCGGGCTCTGTGCTGACAGCTCAGAGCCCGGAGCCTGCTTCGGATTCTGTGTCTCCCTCTCTCTCTGCCCCTAACCCACTCTCATTCTGTCTCTCTCTCAAAAAAAAAAAAAAAAAAATTAAAAAAAAATATGTCTCTTTAATCCAAGTTACCATCTTTATCATTTAATTTTCTGCTTATTGGCATAAAGGCAATGTTTTTTTAATTATGAAAATTTTCATATGCATGGAAAATACGAGAACTGTATAATGAACACCCATATATCCATAATTCAATGTGTTCTAGGTTTTAAAATTACTAATATTCTGCTTTTCTTATTGTTGACATGTTTTATATCATTTCTTCTAAACTTGTTAGCTTGTGTTGTTTTGTAAGGAAGAGATTCCCTCATTAGCTGTAGCTACTTGGTTACCGTGAGAGACAGGGCCTAGTGGAAAGGGAAGGTAAATGCTTGACTCATTCCCTTGAATTCCTGCAAGTCAGAGTAAAGAGTTGATGTTAAAGTCATTTCTAACAGTAGCATTAGGGGGATTTGTTGTTATTGTTGTTGTTGTTTGCTTTTCTTAAAGCATCACCATAGGTTCATAGACTTTTATACATCAAATTACATTAATCAATTGCAGTTATTCTTTTTTGATGCCCAGCTTGTCCAGTTTTGGGCACTAGTAGCCCACCAGCTTTCTTCTGGCTTGCTTATCTGATTCTCATGGGGTGGAAGGCACGATCTGCCGGGAAGAATTGTATTTACAAGGAGCAGGAAATCGAGCACGCAGTTAAGGCTTGGAGGTAGAGGGATATCAAACACAGTCACATTTACCAAACAGATGGCAAGGAGAGAAAGCTGAGATGAAACCAGAAGGGAAATATGCAGCTTTATTTTGACATGCTACTTTCTTTTCTAGATGCAAAGTAGGATTTGTAATGGATACCTATAATTATTTTGTTCTGCAACCCGCTAAGTGGGGAAGAGCTCCCTCGAGCTCAACTTTTTCATTCACATTTCCACCTGGGTTGACAAAAGATGTTTAAGCAATCTTATGAGCTTTTTGGTGTCTCAAAGTGAGATGCTTTGCAATGGAAAAAAATCTCAAGATAATGTTAACGGTTTTTCAATAAATGCCAAAGTCTTTTCTGAATTTATTGTCAAATAAGTACTAATGAAAAATATAACTGCAACTTTTGCTTCTCCCTAAAAATTTTATTTGTCTTTGGTCTCAAAACCTCTACAAGAATGACTGGGTTTCAGTACTTAAGAGGAAATCAAACTATTTGGGTCATCTGACCTATCAGCTTTAGAGGAATTGATATTTTCAATGCAGAGAAATGTAACTCGTCTGCATAATTCAATTAAATTATGAGACTCCAATCTGGAGCTAAACCCCAATCATCTGAAAACCAAGTACTAAAATATTCCAATCTTGAGAAAAAATAGGAAATTGGGAGCAACATGTAATGCTCCTTAAATTTTCTTTATCTATGATTCTTCTTTTATCATGCGTAGGAGATGCCACGGCTGTTAGGATAACCCTACTACAACAAATAATAGCAATTTTTCAATTTATCGAAATGAGCTTGGGATGAAGGAAATCTGAGACTATGGAGACCCCATAGGTACAACTGGAGACGGAAAGGTTTGGTCCCTTACAATGCGAACCATCAATGGATGATTATCTCCTCAGCAAAGTTTCAGGAGATGTGTGTTGGCACTTTGGAAGAGGCGGCTTGCATTCATTATTAACAGCAATAGTAATAAAAAAAAGAAGTGTCAACACATTGTACCACCACATTCTGTTCCTAACGTTTATAAATACAGTCTCCAAACTACAAATAATTTACCCTACATCAAATGAAACGAAACCAAACAAATAAAAACAAAAATATATTTCTATTTTATTTCTTGCCTTTTTAACATTCTTCCTACTTTAAAAAATATGTTTGTGTAAAAGGATTTTTTGAAGAAGATGCGTTAAGGTGGATTCATGTAATTAATATTTTCCTTTTGACAGAAACCAGAGGAAAGGGAGGATGGAGAAAAAGATAAGAAAGAGAGGAGGCAGCAACCTGATAAAGGTCAAGCAGAGGGGCGGCACCGTATCACTTAATTCAATAATACCACAATAAAGTTAGCCATTGCTTTTTTATTATGGCGTGTCGGTGCTTCTAAGAGCACTAACAGTGCGAAATAAATGAATGTGCCTTCAGATGCCGAAGATAACAGTGGGAGGCCAGGTTTAATTCACCCTTATGAAGTCTTCTTGAATTGTGTCACTTGTAGAATTCGTACTTGACTTTTGGAAACATAAAATGTTCTTGCCACTGAGAACTAATTAAGAAATCTGGCCCTCTGTGACTGAGCTCATTTTGTTCAGGTTGACTGCATGTTCAAGTTTGACTCAAGATGCTCATCTAATGTATCTGTGACCAACTCTTTCAGTTGGATGAAGATAATTGCCTAGCTCAACTCTATCCTGGTACGTTCCATAAGAATGGTATGCAAAGCCCTTAACTGAGACTGCTACCAAACATCCACTCCAGGTTTTTAAGAAGCTTGAACTGCAAAAGTTAAAGTTGTGCTTTGGAACGAACTCAAAGTAATCCCAGGCTACCATTAGCAAATAAAGAAGAGTATGCACCTTGCAGCAGGTAGCCACCTGGATGAATCTTACAGACATGAAGTTAAGTGAAAGAAGTAAGACACACACACAGTAGGTACCTACGATTCTATTTATTTGAACTTCCATTTTAATCTTTGGTGATAGAAGTCTGAATATTGGTTACCTTTGGTAAATGGGTATTGACAGAGCAGGGGCATGAGGATACCTTCTAGAATAGTGAAAGTTTCCTATATCTTGATCTAGAATGGTGCCTTGGGGTATAGATCCATAAAATCTCACTGAATTGTGTACTTGGCTCATTTCACTGTATGAACATTATGTCTTGATGAAAACAACCAAAAGAATTATGCAAAAATACCCAAGTTAAGTTTAACCCCCTTAAAAATACAAAAAGTCCAGATTTTTCTATAAAGACCTGAAATAGTCTCATCTTCACAATGCTGTCATGAGACTATTAGACTACTGTTTGGGGTAGGAGGTCTAGATTCTGGATCTAGCTTACTTTCTCTGCCACACAAACCAACCCCACAATGGCATCAAGGCCCCGGCCATCAGACAGACTTAGCGTATTCGAGTCCCTGTGCCTCATTGTGTCGGAGGAGTTTCAAGCAGAGACGTAGGGAAGACAAGTCTTCCGTTAGAGCCATGACCCCTAGCCTGGCCTCAGGAATTCAGTCATGAAATCACTATTTGGAGGATGCTTTCTGGGAGCCAGATGCTATTACAGGCACAGGACACATACACGGGTGAACAACTAAGATGAGGTCCTGCTACCATAGACCTTACAATCAGGGATTAGGGAAAAGAAGGACACAAGCAATTTAAACATAAATGCACAAAAAACTCTCAGCTGGTGGTAAGTGCAGGATGGGGAGGGGCCATTCTAGATGGAGTGGTCAGACAAGGCCTCTCTGAAGATGTGACATTTGATCAGTGACCTGAATGCTGAGGCGGAGCCAGTCATGCAGAAAGCAGAGAAACTGTGAACCAGGTAGAGGGAACAGCAAGTCAGCCCCGAGGAGAGAAAAAACTTGACGTGGTTGATAAATACAAACAAGGCCAGGGAGCGAGGGGGAAATTGTATAAGGAAAAAAAATCACAGAGGGCATTTTAAAGTCTATGAATTTGATTCTAAACAGAATGGCAAGCTATCAGAGGGTTTGAGGGAAGGGCTAATGTAGATGGAGAGAAGATAAACTTGAGACCTACTTGGGGGCAGACCTGATCAGCTATGGGCTGGTCGAATGGTGGAGAAGAAGGAAAAGAGGAAACAAAAATAACTGCTTTATTTCAGGCCACAGCAGCTGATGCTGGTAGTGATAACGGGGTCATTCACCAAAAGGGAGGAGATTTGGAAGATTAACAAATTTGAGGGGAACAGGAATTCCTTTTGGACAGACGGAATTTGAGCTATCTTTCAGCCATGTCATGAATGAAAATATTTGACCTCAACAAACAAAGTAGTAGGACTTGAAAAAGCTCAAACTCATCACCCAGGTAGAAAAACAACCTCAAGTTTATGCCTGAAAATGGAGGGGCCATTGTATTTTCTTTGAGTAATGAGGACAGAATTTTGAATATCAACAAGGATGTTTCCAGTATCATCCTGCTGAATTCCTAAGAGTGTAACCTCTAGAAGGAGTGACTGAGAAGGGAATGGACTCAGCCATGCCCTTGTCCTATCATCTGTGGCAAAACATTTCCAACTATGTGAAGGATGGATGAGTAAAAAGTTCTGGAGTTTTATAAAAACCTCCACGAAATAATGATGCTGTAAAACAGCATTATAATACACTGTTGCTGGAGGTGCCCATCAAATGGTAATACAAATTAAATTAAAATTTAAATGTGTCCATTCTGGGGCGCCTCAGTCGGTTAAGGGTCCAACTTTGGCTCAGGTCATGATCTCATAGTTCGTGAGTTCGAGCCCCGCATCGGGCTCTGTGCTGACAGCTCGGAGCTTGGAGCCTACTTCAGATTCTGTCTCTCTCTCTCTCTCTCTCTCTCTCTCTCTCTCAAAAATAAACAAACATTTAAAAAAAAAATTTAAACATGTCCGTCCTTGGTAAAGTATTATCACTTCCACTAATTTTTCTAAAAATATATACACGAGTACATAAAAATATTTATTTTAGCATATATTTGGAAAGAATCTAATATACAAAATGAGAAGATTGAGCAAATAAGTCACGGCTTCTTGCACATAGTGGAATAGCATATAGCCATTAAAAATAAGAAATATCTATTTGTATCGACATAAAATATAAAGTATGTAGGTAATTGAAATGCTAGATATAGCGAATACTGTCTAATCCCATATTTAGTTAAAAAATCTAGAAAAATGATCAAGCTGTGGTTATTTTTTCCATTACTAGGGTATTTCCATAATGTTTAGATTTTTGCAATGACCATATAATACTTCTATAATGGAAACGAATCATAAAAATGTTATGTTTCAAGCTGTCCAATGAAGAAACCATACGAAGCAGAGTATCTGAAACTTAACTTTTCCATGCTATGAATGCTGAAGTCAGAAGAAAGTCATCAGACCCAAAATAGTTTTGAGGGGAATGTGGCTTTTGCTAAACGAAGTTAAGGTTTTTGAGTAGAAGTTTAGAATTAGATTTAAAAGATTTAAAAGTAGACAAGATTTATGCTTAATTCTTCAGCATATCGCTTTTCTCCTCTACCTGATATAATTTCCTCTGATCAGACTATTGTCGTAGCTGAGAGGTACAGGGGTCAGAGTTTTTTCTCAAATGTTCAATGGCTTTGGAAAGAAGCGTATTTAGTTTTCTGGTTTTAATTCTTTTATAGAAAATTACAAAGATGGGCCAGAGAAAGGTCATATAACTTCACATGAAGGGCTCACATCATTAAAATTATTTTGAAGGGAAGAACGTACCACCAAAATGTTAATTTTCCCAAAGTTAATTTATACATCTCAGGCAATTCCAGTTAGAATCCCAAAAGAGCTTCTTCTAACTAAATTTCTTTGGAAGAGTAGATACCTGAGAATGCTAGAGTTAATTATGAAAAAGAGTAGTGAAGGAGGACCCACTTTTCTAGATAATAAAACATATAAAGCCATTATATCCAAATGAGTATTTTCTTCAGAACAGAAAAATAGATCACTGGAATTGAATAGAGAGTGAAGAAATAAATCCCAATGTACAAAACATCCCAGTATATTTTATTTCACTGTGAGATATGTGTTTTAAGTTGATAAATAGTACTGTCATGACTGGCTACTCATCTGAAAAAAAATAGAGATGGATCCCTACCTCACCACATACACAAAAATAAACTCCAGATGAATTAAAGACTAAGATGTAAAGCAGAAAACAAGAACACGCTTAGAGAAAATTAATGTATCTATTAACTAAGGGTTGAAGAGCCATATCACAAGGACACGGGGCCTACCAACTGTGAAAGACATATTCGATTTCATAAAACTAAAATATACTTCTATTAAAAAAGAAAAGAAAAGACAATTCTCAAATGCATTTGTAAGAAGGTGGACGCGGGTCAGTAAAGTATCCTCCAGACTGAGAAGGCACTTTGAGACCAAAAAACAAACCAAGACGCTCATGAGACTCCACACATTTACAGAGTTTTGTTCAGAGTAACTTACGGATGGAGGTGGGAGAGGTGGGACGGACAACCCAGGTGACTTGCGGCTAAACTCCGCCCCTGGCTGCACCTTCACACATCGCTTTTATAGAGTGAGGGGATCGCTGCTGTGAGGGCAAATGGTAGTTATCTAAATTGGCACCATCTGTGTGCCAGTTAAGTCCATTAGTTGACTAAAGTGGAGCCTCCTGTGGGAAGGGAGGATAAGAACACGCCCTCCCACATCAGGTCAGGGTAGTTAACTTCCAAGGGGCCTGGGTCACACAGCCCTGAGGAGAGCTGGAGGGCCAAAGATGGAGTCAGTGTTGCCAACACTCCTCCAGTATAAAAAAGCTAATCTGTTTCAAGTTAATATTTTTTAACTAATTATTAACCCCAATTTAAAAAAAAGGCAGGAGTGCCTGGGTGGTTCAGTTGGTTAAGTGTGGGACTCTTGATTTTGGCTCAGGTCACGGTCTCACAGTTCTTAAGATCAAGTCCCAAGTTGGGCTCCACGTGCTGACAGCATGGAGCCTGCTTGGGATTCTCTCTCTCCTTCTCTCTGTCCCTCCTCTGCTCATGCTGCTCACTCTCTCTCTCTCTCTCTCAAAATAAATAAATAAACTTAAAAAAAAAAAAAGAAAGAAAAGAAGAAATGGGCAAAGGATAGGGCCCCTGGGTGGCTCAGTCAGTTAAGCGTCCGACTTTGACTTGGGTCATGATCTCCTGGCTTATGACTTTGAGCCTCACATCAGACTCTCTGCTGTCAGCACAGAGCCTGCTTCAGATCCTCTGTCCCCCTCTCTCTCTGCCACCCTCCCCACTTACACATGCACTCTCTCTCTCACTCTCTCAAAAATAAACATGAAAAAAAACCACACTGGACAAAGAATAAAAATAGATAATTCAAATGGGATTTAATCCAAATGGTTAATAAATGCATGAGAAACATTTAACATTCAAGCTAAAGAACCAGTAGCTACTACTTGCCTAGTGTTAAAGAGTAGGAACAAGTAATTCATGAGAATGTATTGTAATAGATAGCCTTACACATTGCAGTGAACATGTAAAATGTAGAGAAAAATAATAAAGTAAATGACAAGTACCCATGATAAAAACAGCATGTTTGGCACAAGGGTATACTATATTTTCCATATATATATATATATATATATATATATATATATATATATATATACATATATATATATGTGTATATATGTGTATGTATATATATATGTGATATATTGAAAAGATGGTCACCAAAATATTAGATGTGGTTATCTCCAAACAGTGGTATTTCAGATGACTGTAGCATTCTTCTTAGGCTTTTTGAATGACATTTTTTTAATAATATTTTAATGCTAAATCATTAAAATTTGTGACAAGATAATTCTTATAAAATTCAAAAACCATCCAAATGCACACTTCTTTCAGCCTTTCCTTCCCTGCTTTCATTTCTAACTCAAGTTAGGTTGGCTTGGCTTTATTTTAATGGGGGAGAGAGACTGGGGATGAGAAAACGTGCTCACCAAGGAACAAGGGTGAATGAATGTCCCCAAGTGAGAGTCAGGTAGAATGACATCATACAGCACCCAGAAGCTTCCATTTCATTCCTTCTCATTCTTATGTGAGTGACCTTTGACATTTGGAGAAACGAAACTTATGGGCCCCCCACTGCACCCCAGTACTGTTCTCAAGTAGAAATCTGATCTGATAACATCCCTCCGACTTCCTTAGTTGCTTATAAAGACTAGTTGTAATTAGGCACAATGTGGGCTACAATGTAAGCCTGTGTTACTAATAACAAGTGGGATGCCCAGCACTGCGAGACAAGAAGTGCCCTTTATTCCCATTTACATTACCGGAAAAATAGACATACATAGAACCAATGCCATGTTAAGTTTTGTAAGGCAATAAAAGTGTTTTGAATTCCTAGACATCCTACGAGTTTCAGTTTTATAAAATGTGCCATCTATTTTCTTTCTTTTCCCTCAAGTCATTTAGCGTTACACATTTAGCCTGGCTCTTTCCCTTGTCTAGAGGCCAGGGAGGGTTCCCAGCATATGCTTATGCAAGAAAAGGGATGTTTGCCTTCTTTCCAACCTTGCCCCCGCAGTCTCGTCATGAAAAGCTGAGAAGTAGAAACACTATACAGATCCTCCAGAACCTCCTGTGTGCAAATTCCAAAGGAGTTTAGAGTTCTGAGGAGTGTTGAAAGAACACAGAGAGCCAGGAAGCATGCCCCTTCCCAAGCCAAATGTTCCCAAGGGCAAATCCCTCTGGTCTCCATGGATACCCTTCACCATGCCCAGAATGTGACCCACTGGCCTCTCTCACCATTGCTGCACAGAAAAGAAGCCTGTGCATACAACAGCCAGGACTGTGCTCAGTCATACTGCTAAACAGGCACCTGGTAATCCAGGAGGCTACCAGAATTTGTCTTAGTTTTGTGCATATTTATTGCCTGTCCACTGCATGCAAGGCTCTTCACTGGGCATAAGTAGATGAATAAGCCAAATCCCTGACCAGAAGGGGATGGTTTTCTATCGGCGTGGTCAGAGAAACAAAAAAGTAATAATACATGATAAGTATTTTAATGGAGGCGTAATCAGGGCTTGATGGGGGTACAGGGAAGGGATAATTTAGTTATTCTTCCCAGGGCAGGAAGTTGAGGAAAAGTGGAGAACTTTAGAGAGACATAACATTAAAGTCAGGTTTTAAAATGCAGGAGTTTATGTAGCAGAGAAGTAGAGTGAAAAGGGGGCTGTCTTTACAGCTGTAAGGACATCACATGCATAGAGATAAGCCACTCGCCAGGCAAGAGCGTGACCCAGTGGTGAGCAATTCTGTGTCACAAAGGGGGAGGGCAAAGGTGGCAAGTGCTTGGAATCATACCTCCACGTCATGAGAGGTCTTCTCACCTTGAGTCACCATAGCTTCTTAGGACGAAAGAGACATAAGTAGATTTTTAGAAATAAAGGAATGGCCACAATGGGTAGGATCCAATCAGAATGACAGCGGGGGTGTGGTGCTGAGTTATTCGTGGCTGTTGGGAGTCAGAGAAAATAATGTAGGAGACAGCAGAATTCCATCAGGTGGAAACAATGGAAGCCGGAACCAAACCTGAGTGAAGATGATGGGACAGATGGGGAAAATATATGTAAATAGAGTTGTTTGAACTTGGCGAATGACCAAGGGTAAAAAGGAGATGGAGGGAGAAAGCAGTTTTATTCCCCTTGTTGGGTTGCCAGTGTTTGAAAAACACTATGATGATTTCTCCAGTCTAGATACACAGCAAGGTTTTGGCTGTATATACCTTTGGGACTTGGGAGACTTTCATACAGAGTTACATTAATTTTGATGATTCAGTCATGAACCCTTGACTCTTTAGTTGATGCAGACAATATTTATAACTTTTGGCATTTCGTATTACAATGAATAGGACTATTTTATGGAAAATTGGCCCCCCCTTGGGAAAATGGCAATATCCCATTGACACAAATGCACGGACTTCCCAAGTAGGAGATTTCCAAGCAGTAGAATACATTTCCAGGACTGCGTGAAATGTTGTATCAAGATTCAGCTACCCCATATGGAAATAAGACACAAAGGTCACTATCACACGTCAAGATAAACACAACAGGCATAGGACCAGAGCAACACCTCCACAATAAGTGCAGAGCTCTGACAACTACAGTCCTTCCCATAACAGCAACTTATCAAAAGGGGAAAGAATGTGGGCGCCTGGGTGGCTCAGTCGTTAAGCATCTGACTTTGGCTCGGGTCATGATCTCATGGTTCGTGATTTTGAGTCTCACATAGAGTGAGCTCAGACCCCATTTCAGATGAGCCCTGTTTCTCTCCTTCTCTCTCTCTCTCTTTCTGCCCTTGTGAGTTCTCTCTTTCTCCCCCTCTTTGCCTCTCACTCACTTGAGTCTTCTCTCTCTTAAAAAAAAAAAAAAAAGAAAGAAAAGGAGGAGGAAAGAACCCAATTACCCTCCAAAAATAAACCAGACCTTGCTTCCTCATTCCTGTGTCCTTCATAGTCAAAAGGGTATCTACAAAACAGATGATCATAAGGGAAGGGAAGCAAAAATAATGGGGTGGCTAAGTGGTTCAGTTGGTTAAGCATCTGACTTCAGCTCAGGTCATGATCTCTCTGCTCGTTAGTCGGAGCCCCCAAATGGAGCTCTGTGCTGACAGCTCGGAGCCGGGAGCCTGCTTCGGATTCTGTGTCTCCCTCTCTCTCTGCCCCTCCCCCACTCGTACTCTGTCTCTCTATCTCTCAAAAATAAATAAACATTTAAAACAGGGAGGAGGACAAAACCTAAGAGACTCTTAAATACAGAGAACAACCTGAGGGTTGCTGGAGGGGTTGTGGGTGGGGGGGATGGCTAAATGGGTGAGGGGCATTAAGGAGGACGCTTGTTGGGATGGATGCTGGGTGTTACATGTAGGGGATGAATCACTGGGATCTACTCCTGAAATCATTATTGCCCTGTGTGCTAACTAACTTGGATGTAAATTAAAACATGGATACATTTTTTAAAAAAAAGGTATCGAGATGGGCCTCTTTACAAATAAAAATAAGGACTAGATATTCCTAACGGAAGAACAGCATCAGGTCATAAGTGCTTATATTTCCAGTACAGCCAAGTATGTGCCTTTGGAAGATGCACAGATGCTTCATATGGAAGGTCACAGTAGTTCTGCGACCTTCTTCATATGGAAGGTCACAGTAGATTCATTTTCATCCGATGCCTTGATGACACTTACCATTTTTTATTAGTTGGTGTTCTCAGGTAAATTAGTGTGAGTTTGGGGTATGCTAAGCAAATATTACTGAAGACTAGACTTTTCATGCCTTGGATCCGGTGGCCTCTGGACGACTGCCCACCATTTCTTGTCTCTCTAGACCGAGGAGAACAAAAGACACACATGCATCCTAGCTCTGCCACTTACCACATTTGTGACCTTGAGCAAAGGTCTCAATCTCCTTGTCCCTCAGCTTCTTCACCTGTAAAAAGGAGGTAGTGACAGTCCCTAACTGCAGAATGTTCATGAAGATAAAATGAGTTAATCTAGGTAAAACACTGACCCATATTAAGCCACAAAGAACAGAGGTTGCTACTGTGACCATTATTGGTGGTGCTTGTTTATTCTGTACTTTCCTCCCTGATGTGGGCAATATGATCAGGTGCCTTTAAATGAACATGGGGAGCGCCTGGGTGGCTCAGTCGGTTGAGCGTCCGACCTCGGCTCAGGTCATGATCTCGCAGTCTGTGAGTTCGAGCTCCGTGTTGAGCTCTTTGCTGACAGCTTGGTGCCTGGAGCCTGTTTCCGATTCTGTGTCTTCCTCTCTCTCTGACCCTCCCCCGTTAATGCTCTGTCTCTCTCTGTCTCAAAAATAAACAAACACTTAAAAAAATTTTTTTTTTTTTACTGCAACATGGGATTTTATTGATTTGGAAAAATTAAAGAATAAATTATTCGCAAATCTTTTTCAAAAAGGTAACGCCCTCCCCCAGTTTTTAATTCCATCCATTGGTATGCAGTTTCCATCTGCATGCACCTTGCCCCTGCCCTCAGTGGAGACATGAACTCAACATACAGAGAAGCACTTTGAAGCAGCCTAAATAAACAAAACAGCAAAGATCTGATGGGCATTAGGGCTTTGGAAATCCATAGGGTCTGGCAGTCCAAGGGAACTGAGTGCTTACAACGTCTTTTTTTTTTTTTTTTAACGTTTATTTATTTTTGAGACAGAGAGAGACAGAGCATGAACGGGGGAGGGTCACAGAGAGAGGGAGACACAGAATCTGAAACAGGCTCCAGGCTCTGAGCTGTCAGCACAGAGCCCGACGTGGGGCTCGAACCCACGGACCGTGAGATCATGACCTGAGCCGAAGTCCGACGCTTAACCGACTGAGCCACCCAGGCGCCCCCTTACAACGTCTTTTTTTTTTTTTTTTTTTTTTTTTAATTTTTTTTTCAACGTTTTTTATTTATTTTTGGGACAGAGAGAGACAGAGCATGAACGGGGGAGGGGCAGAGAGAGAGGGAGACACAGAATCGGAAACAGGCTCCAGGCTCCGAGCCATCAGCCCAGAGCCTGACGCGGGGCTCGAACTCACGGACCGCGAGATCGTGACCTGGCTGAAGTCGGACGCTTAACCGACTGCGCCACCCAGGCGCCCCTTACAACGTCTTTTAAGAGCCGCAGGCCTTCCAGGGGAGTGGGGGCCGGGGCCAGTGCGTGAGTGGACTGGGGTAGAACCAGAGGAGACTGGGATGGAAAAACATGGCAACCCATACGAAGAGTTTCTTATAGCCTGTATTTCCTCCCTATCCCTCATTCCATTCCAGTTTCTCTCAATCTCCTATTAACTTCATTATTTAATATTGTAACTATTCAAAATGCTTCCTAGAAAAGAAACATCCTTAAAACACACAATAAAAAAAGTATGAGGTCTTGGTTACTGTAACTGAGGAACAAGTGTCCTTCCCCACCTGTTTAAAACAAATAATCTCTCCCCATGGACAATTCTGACACAAGGGAGAACTGTATACCAGCTCTGTTGACAGATCACAATGGCAGGAAGGAATCCTTATTCTTTGAGCGTAAATTCCACGTGGTGTTTCACACTTCCGAACATCCATGCATGTGAGAAGTACAGTATCAGAAACTCTTTAGAAGTCAAATTCGCATTGCCATTGGTTGATCTTGTGCAGGTTATATTTCTTTCACCCACAGCTCCCTGGAGTTTTATGACAGGAAAATGAAGATGGTATTGGCCCTCAGAAGAATTACAAATTTTTGAGGCAGCGGGAGCAGGGCCTGAGCTCACGCCTGAGACGCAGGTGTTCAGAGTTCCAATTCCAGCCTTCTGAAGGCGTGCTGAGTGCCCTTGGGCAAGTCACTTAACCTCCCTTCGCCTCTCTTCCCTCGCCGCTAAGGTGAGGATATTAATGCTCAGTTCCCTCACAGGGTGGCAAGTAGATGAAGTAATGAGAAAACTGGAGTCTATTCCTATGCAATGCTTTCAGAGATGAGAATTTAGCCAAATGATTCTTAAATATGCTAGAAAATAAAAGCAACAAAGAAAACAGAGCTCCACAGAATAGAAGTTTCGTTATCAGTACAAAAGATTGGTGCAGACTACCTCTTCATTGTGCCGAAGCAGGAAAAAAAAATTATTTCAGGCCATGTTATATTCAAATAAAAGTCCTACTCTCCTCCTTCTCTCCCTCTCTCTCTCTCTCTCTCTCAGACACACACACACACACACACACACACACACACACACACACAATACCCTTCCTTCATTCCCTCATTTATTTCTATTTGAAAGTCCTTCTCTTATGTGGTCTCAAAATAGGAAACTTCCAAATAAAATCATTGGCCTTAAAACAATGTTTGAAATAATTAGGTTACAAATTCTGGAGCTCTTTAATGTGGCTGCAGTTCTATAACTATCTGTACATTCCATGTACGGTCCTATTAAATGTACCAGGCACCAGTGTTGCCGGCTGTCAAGAAGCAAAATGAAAAATAGTTTTAATAGCTGCTCTTTGACCTGTTTTATATTTTATGTCAATTATAACAGCACACAACCATGCATAATTATGAAGCATAGATGCATTAAAATGTACACATAATTTGTGTTCTTATGGCAACCATTGCATTAGGCTCTAGAAAACAAACCTATTGTTATAAGTCATTTGCACATTAATATATTAGTATTAAATATCGAAGACAGATTTGTCTATCCATCTGTTTTGAATCATTTAAGTAAATATATCTTTTTGGAGGGGTGGACAAAATCTCTACATAAATGCACTGTAGGTACCATCTGCAACATATATTATAATACAGAGTTTAGCACCATCGTGCATAGCAACTCGAGCAAAGACAGTGCCATGTGATTGTCATTTGAATGTCATTTTTAAAAAATGATCTGGTATATGGACAGAAGGAGGAAATTTTTTTCTGGCACTGCCATAAAAATTCCTTCATTTGACTATCCCGTGGTTTTTGGATTTCTTTCTTAAAAGCTTACATTCTTCCCAGGATAAGAGGAAAATAATTATCTTAATGCTGGGTAAATGAACAAAAAAGTATGTTCTCTCTCTTTCAAAATCATTCGAATATCAGGGAAAATTCGCTTTACGATATCTGATGAATTGTAACGGTGACCCTGAGAAGCAAGTGGCCAGACCAGAAAATGACCTTTCCATACTACAGGTGGAAGGGACCAGGGAGTTTTCAAAAACAGTTGTATAAACCCCAAGTATAACTTTTCAGTCTTCCTGTGATTTTATGGGTATATAGTGAAGCTGCTAAGGTGGAGAGCATGGGAGGGCAATGCCAAAAAAGAGAGAGAAATCAGATTTCCTGATGCTGAGTTTTTCCATTTAATATATTGATGCTCATAAATCGGGAGGAAGCACGTCTACCACCCTATCACTTTCAAACCTATTTCCCTTGCTCTGAGCATTTGCTTTAGATATCCATCCCACTTTCTCTCCTCACAAAGTTGAGTCTAGACTGGAGAAGGAAAAACCAAAGAATAGGGTTGAAAGGTGGGAGGGGGAGTTGTAATTGTTTCCCCCTAAGTCCCGGCTAAAACGAATGACTATTTGAATTTCTACTGAAATCACTTCAAGAGATCACACTGCTTTCATCTGGGGGACCGGGGACAACCAGAAAAAAAAAAAAAAAAAAAGTTAAACACAAATTTTTCTGAAGTTTCATCTGCGGTGTTTCGCTGCTGGTTTTGGTTTCTTTTGTTAGATGTCAGTAAGTATGCGTACGTTAAGGATTTTGATACCATTAATACAGAGAACAAACTGAGTGTTAGAGGGGAAGTGGGTGGGGCTGGGCTAGATGGATGGTCGGCATTAAGGAGGCACTTGTTGGGATAAGCACTGGGTGTCACGTCAGTGATGAATCACTAAATTCTACTCCTGAAACCATTATTGCACTGTATGGTAACTAAGTTGGATTTAAATAAAATTTAAAAAGAAACAAGAAAGAAATTTCATTCCATTTCCACATAACTGGACTTTGAGTTCTGAAGCATTTCTAGGGTGACCGCAATCTGCAGTGACTACTTAGTATGCCCACATGTCGAACAATTTATAGGAGGAGTTACATCTACCACCAGGGTATCACCAAGATATTCTTAAGCTTTAACTTGTTTCAACTATGAGAATTATTAATTTTCTTTAAGATTTTGAAAATATTAGTCTCTAAATGTAACATTGCTGTGCATGAATAATCATAAAATTTTAAATGTTTAGAAGGGAACTGGAACTGTCTGGCTTTTATGGACTTTTTTAAGAACAATTGCTCAGTAGCAATACAGTGGGTTCCTATTACCAAGTATCAGCCAGATAAAAAAAGTAACTTCTGGAGAGAAAGAGGAAGGTACTGGTGTAAGAAATGGAAACAAAGGAGAAGGAAGAGACCGCTAGAGATGGAAAACAAGAGGGGACCTAGCAACTGAAGAGCAGGGCAGAATGAGCAAGATTCTGGTTAATCCCACTTCTAGTTTCTGGAAAGAGCTGCCAAAATTCAGACAGTGGGTATACAAACACACTGGAATTCATGTCTCCGATTCTCAACGCTGGAAAAACTTCTCCAGAGTGTTCTGGATGGAGCATGTCATGGGGTGACCCACAAGACTAAGGGTTTAATGAGACCAGACTTTGAGGCCCAGAAGGCACTGAGGAGGAGAGATGAAAAAATGAATGCGGTCACGTGGCCAAACTAAACAGAAAGATGTGCTCTCTTTCTGGAATGTTGTGTTAAGCTCCCTTAATTTAAAAACATACGCATTTCAAATTTTAAATGTTGAACGATCACTAATTAGTTTTAAAAATGGAAAAATGGGTAGTTCTTTATGAGGCAAAATATTGAATATTTTCTTCGGGATGAAAATAATACACTGCATTCTAGATTATTCACTCGTTTTTGGCACTATTTCCTCAAATACGTGTTCACAGAATCTAATTCATATTTGTTTAACCCACAAACATTTGACAACAATCTCTTGTGATTTGCTCACTCCTATCTACCGTTTAAGGTCTTTTAAACTATTGGTAGTGGTTTATTTCACCCATTTACATTCTGACAGGTATGGGTTTGTCAACTTCTATTATGCCTGTATGTATCATGTGCTCGTTTGATAACACACTCTCACTAACTTCCAAGGCGGCTTCATTTTCCTGCACTTAATTATCCATCCCAACTAAAATTAACTTTTCAAAATAGCATTCTTTTACATGCCAGTTACAAAACTGACTATAAAGAGAAGTCTATACATTTTGGTGGATAATATTTCAGGCTGAACTGTTTGAATTGATAGAACCTCTTTACCATTATATTTAAGAATCTGAGTTTTTTTTTTTTTCAATTTGTTTTCTTGTCATGAATCCTTTATCCTTAATGAAAATCAACCTGTTTTAGTCCTATGTCATTTTTACCCTCCCTTCCCAGGAAATGGGACAAAACAACTTCAGTTGGAACACGAATCCCTTGCTTGTCACAAATGCCAATCCAAATATTGCTTTGTTAATCTCCACTTGATTCCCTTTATAATCTAAAGAACTCCTTTCATGAAGAAGTTCTGTTTAAAAATTTATTAATCGCCATATCTATTGAGAAATCACCTATTTGACGTATCCATTCACTATACCAGCCCAGGAGCTCACAAACAATATTTACACATTTAGCAGAATTTACCATCTGGCTTCCCTTTGATATTATACAGAGGCCAACATTAATGGCAATGGTCCTGGGTTCTACACTTGGGGAGGCCCAGTTGGTGCAGTTGCCTATTTGCCTGGTGCTAAACTTTGGGTTGGAACCATGGGCCACTGTCAAAAAGGGCAGGACCAGCGATCAACACATTGCATATGGCAGCACAGCCCAGTACTTAGGCTGGGGCACGGGAGACCGGTGCAACATTATAACACATATCCTAATTTAATTAAAGCATAATTATAATATAATTTCAGATCAAAATGAAAGCAACAAGTAAGATCTGGGCAAGACATATTTCATCCTTTCTTTGAATATTCTTTAAATTTTATATGAAGCCACCAGGGTTGTTTGTTTTTTGTTTTTGTTGATGTTGTTGTTCTGTTTTGTTTTGTTTTTCATATCGCAAAGATAAACCTTGGTAAAACATGAGATTTGGCCTTCAAATTATTTTACTTTTTTAATGTTTATTGTATGTTTGAGAGAGAGAGAGAGAGACAGAGCATGAGCGGGGGAAGAGCAGAGAGTAGAGAGGGAGACACAGAATCCCAAACTGGCTCCAGGCTCTGTGCTGACAGCACATGGCTCGGACCCACGAACTATGAAATCATGACCTGAGCCAAAATCAGACACTTAACCAACTGAACCACCCAGGTGCTCCTGGCCTTTATATTATTTTAAACTTGATCATAGAAACAATACATGCGTTAGTATGTAAACTGTGTAAGCAATTTCCTATGCATTTTAAGTTTTACTTGATGGAAGTCTGCATGCCCATGTCAACTCTGCAGGTAGATGATGAGATATACATTTATTTATTTATTTTTAGTAATCTCTACACCCAATGTGGGGCTCAAACTCAGAACATGACCTCAAGATCAAGAGTCACATGCTCTTCTGACTGAGCCAGCTAGGCATGCCAGATCTGATGATATATTTTCAATGACATTTATTTCCTTGTCCTAATGATCTAAAGATTGAGATTATTCTTTTAGGGAAATCTATCTAGTCCTTGAGTAGAAACATCCTGGGATGTGTAGGAGTTTTAGCTTTCAAAGATACTACAACCCAAAACACTTACTGAGGGTCGCTATGTGTCAAAACTGCTTAGAATCAAAATATTAACCCACACAAAAAGTTATTGAACTTTATACTGGCAAAGTGGTCCACTTAATTGCCTGTCTTGAAATGGAAAAAGAGAAACTCATATTGGTTGAAGAAAAGGCTCTCTGGTTATGAGTTCTGTGGTCTTATAAAGGCTGAACTACCCAGGATTGGCGTAAGGATAATATAGCCTTTATTAAACAGTGACATGCAGAAAAAAAAAAAAAAAAGACACGAAACCTGTATATCTCTGAGCCATCAAAGGGTAAGGAAAACAGGGCAGGCCTTGTCTTATACACATGCTAAAAGTCAGGCTACTAAACTACACGTGGTGATAACATTCAGTGAATCCAGTATAAGTAAATATTTGTTGTGGGGCCTATTTGGTAAGAATGAAAAGGACTTATTCATTTCACTTCGGACCCTCCCTTGCATTTAAACAGAAAACCCAACTGATAAAAACTCAACATTTGGTCCTAGACCGGCAGGCTACTCAAGGCAAAAAGTACCAGCCATTGTAAGTCAGGCCCAAGTTTGAGCCCACGGGTCACGGAGGAGGTTGATCAAAGCATTGCCAGCATCTGGGAGCTTCCGTGACAGGCTGCAGGAAGGGGTTTCACTCTCTTTAACTTGGTGGCCGGCATTCAAGCTACTGTGGGAGTCCCTTCCCCTAATCCATACTGTTCAATTGTCACGAAAGCTTGTAAACAGGAGCCTCCATCAGTTACCTCAGAGTGGTTTGAACAAACTAACATCATAACAAGAGTGTTTATGGAAAAATGCTTAAGCACTGAAGCAGAAAGGGCTTAGCACTGATCAGACCTCTCTTCCACCTTTATTCTTCACTGTTCACATTGAAATGCAAATATCAGCGCAGGGTTTCCACTGGCGTGCCACTCACAAATTGAAAAGCAGTTTTTATCTATGCAAATGTAAGCATGGTAATTGAAGTTAATCAATCAATGCTAGCTTTCACTAAAACCTTGAACATGATTGAATAAAGTAATTATCATTCAGCAGAAAATGATGAAGTTGTAGACAGCATGAACCTTATTAAAGGAGGATTTTGAGTCACAATGGCTTAATTTAGCTAACAGCCCAGCCTCAGCCCAAGCAACATACTACTCTTGCTGCCTAGAATTGTTTTATGATTAAAAACAACAACAACAATAATGAGGGTGGGGGAACGTGGAGGTAAGGGTAAAGTAGGGGGTTTTTATGATTATTTTTATAGTGCTGGATTAATAAAAAGTACCTGTCACCTTACGAAGGAGAAGCCATAATTAACATTTCTTAAAAAAAAACAACAAACACATAAAACCTCTAAACAGATAAGTGAACAAAGATTATCAGGACATATTTGATTCGGCCAACAGCAACAACAGGTTCTTAATGCCATTGTTATAAATGGGGGAAATAAAGTAAGCATCGCAGAAGTCTTTGCAAAGATAACCTATTAAGATGTGGCAAATCGAATGTTAAAACTCTTAAAAGAGTGACTTCAAACATAATTTGTATTTTTTTATTGATTCACAGCAGTTTCAATAACAGAGCGTATGCCGTGTGCCGTGTAGCCTTGCAAATACTTCATTTTTCTGGAGTGCCATATATTCAATTACTTGGCTTGGTTTAGAAAAACAGTCTATTGGAGAGTGTTCTTGTATTCATTCCGGGTGTTTTTTTCCAAGTTTCTTTATACTCTTATCTATTCTCACTTATGATGTATTTTTCAGGCTTTAAAAACCAAATTATTTTATTTAAGCCAGAGTTGAATACTCTTGTTGAAAAAATCATTTCAGGTAGCATAAGGGAAATAATCCATCTCTGGAAAATGTAATCAACAGTTAGTGTGCAACATAATGTAAACTGATTATGGAAAGAGGCTCCATTTAGCTTTTTCCAATGTATTTTTGAAAAACAAGGTTAACTAGCAATATTTAGATTAGAGTAGCCCAGCAGGATTCGGTGACTCTTAAGAACCTACAGTAATTCTATTGGATTCAATTAGATTGAAAAAATTAAAGGTCTGTAATCCTACTAATATTATTGTACACCCTTAGGGAAGTCACTCCCTCCCCCAACTCCATTTTGGTTGATGCGTTTTGCATTTAGTCTATTTTGAACAACAATTTGTCGGATTCAACCTACATTCCCGATCGAGTAGCAAAAAAAACAAAACAAAACAAAAAAAAACACCAAAAAACAAAACACAACACAACAAAACACCTTCTGATTTACTCATTATTTTCCAATACATAGTGCTGGATATTTTCCTCTAACATATGTCTCCATGTGCCTAAATTTTCTAACCCATCAGTAAGTTGATCTACCATCACCTGTATCATTAATAAATAAGTAGGTGAAACAAAAATACATTCCTAAGTTTAAACAAGTATTGAATGCATTGTAGTAACAGTGATGGGGTTTCTCCAGCACATATCTTCTCTGAATGTAATTGTCCCATCTCCTGCTATTTAAGTGAAAGCATCTTCTAATTTATTGTCTTCTATTCCATCCACAGAGCTCTTTGGCAAAGTGACGTTAGAGTGCTATACAAAAATAGCTCAACAGAATCAAGATCTTATTTTTATTTAGATAATAATGTGCATTAAAAGTATGGTATCGATTGTTTACCCTAAATGCCCTAACAGCAGCAAATTAGTCATTTCTGACCTTTTATGGTCATTTCCCACTGCA